>NW_016107480.1:1558930-1575186 GCF_001604975.1 Cebus imitator | reverse complement strand
GCCTCTGCTCCCAGGTTCCAGGGATTCTTTTGCCTCAGCCTCCTGAGTAACTGGGACTACAGGCGTGTGCCACCACCCCTGGCTAATTTTTGTATTTTTGGTAGAGACAGGGTTTCACCATGTTGGCCAGGCTGGTCTCGAACTCCTGACCTTGTGATCCACCCACCTCGGTGTCTCACAGTGCTTGGATTACAGGGGTGAGCCACTGCGCCTAGCTGTTTTATGCACTTTTGTCTGTTTGCTTATCTTCTTTTGCGAAATGTCCATTCAAATCTTTTGTCTATTTTTCTCAACATTTGAGTTGTTTCTTAATACTTAACTGCAAAATTTCTTATAATATTTTGAATACAAGTCCTTCATCTGTTATTTGTTTGGAGAAAATTTTCTTCCACAATATAGCTTGCCTTTTCATTTTTTAGTGATTTTTAAGAACAAAAGGTTTACATTTTGAGGAAGTCTGATTTATCAATTTTAGCTTGAAAGTTTTGTATTTTGTGTGTGTGTTTTATCTGATAAAACTTCACCTACCACAAGATTCCAACTGTTTTCTCTCATATTTTCTTTTAGAAGTTTTATAGTTTTAGGTTGTACATTTAGATCTATGATTACTTTTACTCAAATTTTGTGTCGAGTGTGAGGTAAGGATCATTATACTTTTTTTTGTCAGTTTTGATTTCCAGTTGATCCAGCATCATTTGTTGAAATGATTTTCTTTTCTTTGGTGAATTCTCTTGCCACCATTGTCAAAATTCAGATGATCATATATGTGTGGGTCTGTTTCTAAACATTCTATTTTGTTCCATAGATCTATGTCTATCTTTCTGCCAGTAATCCACATTCTTGATTACTATAGGTTTATTGTATGCCTTGAAGATTAAGTGAATTTTCTGCCTTTTCACTGTCTAGACCCTTTGCATTTCCATATCATTTTTAAAATTATCAATTTCTAAAAAAAAAAAAAGAAGAAAATCTTGGTATATTTTGTTTGGAATTACATTGAATCTATAGATCAGCTTTTTGGAGAATTGCCATTCACGAACGTGCCATTTATTTATATAGTTTCTAGTTTATTATAGCAATTTTTTGGAGTTTTTAGGTTAGAAGTATTGCATATATTTTCTTAGATTTATTACTAGGTATTCTCTCCTCTCTGCTCAACTACTGTAAAAGGAATTTGAAAGAAATTAATTTTTTTCCTGTGAATACATAATTATAGAATACTTTTTTATAGTAACATTCTGCACATGGTTTAATTTTTTCATGGTTTATGTAAGTTTTGGGGAGTTCCTTGGTGTTTTGTGTACAAACAACATATAATATGCCAATATTGACAGTTCTCTTTCTTCCTTTTTAGTTATTATTCATTTATTTCTTCTCTTGATGGGATCAATCATGTAATATACCAGTGTAAGAAACCTGCACATGATTATATGATTTTCCTCCTTTATTAGGTTACTATTGTAAATGACATTGATTTCTGCATGTTTAACCAACTTTGCATTTCTAGGAAAAGCCTACTTTTATCATGTATTTTTTTAATATACAGTCATATGTCATTTAATGATGGGGTTATGTTCTGAGAAGTGTGTCATTAGGCAATTTTGTCATCGTGCAAACATTATAGGGTGTATTTTCACAAACCTTGAGAGTAGAGCTTACTAGGCTATGTGGTAGAGCCTATTGCTCCCAGGCTACAAACCTGTAAAGCATGGTACTGTGCTGACTACTGTGAGGGAATCGTAACACAATCCTATTTGTGTATTTAAACATGTCTAAACATACAAAAAAGGTAATATGTTGAGCTAGGACATTCTGACAGCTACGATGTCATGTTATTGACAGGACACCATGTCAGTAGGCAACAGGAATTTTTCAGCTCTGTTATAGTTTTATGGGACCACTGTCATATATGTAGTTTATTGTTGACTGAGACATCATTATGCAGCACATGACTGTGGGTAGTAAATTACATTTGATAACATTTTGTTAGTATCTTTACATCTATATGAAGTATATTGGATTTTTTTAATTGTTATCTGTGTTTGATTTTGATATTTGTGTTACACTGGCTTTACAAAACCAAGTTGGGCAGTGATACCAACTTCTTTATCTTCTAAAAATATTTCTATGAGATAAATGTTATTTATTCCTTGAAACTTTGCTAGAATTTTTTATTTTTTTATTTCACTTTCATTTCTGAAGAATGTTTTCATTAAGTATAGCATTTGCGGTTGACAGTTTTTTTCTTTCAGCCTGTAAAGACGTTGTCTGCCATCAGGCTTCTATGTTTTCTGATGAGAAATTTTCAGTATTTCAACCCATTACTCTCTGTATAATAGGGTCATGTATTTCTAACTGTTGTCAGTAATTTTTTCTTTATATTTGGTTTTCAACAGTTCGACTGTCATGTGTTTAGGTGTGATTTTCTTTGGTTGTGTGTTGCTGAGCTTCTTGGATCTATACATTTATGGATTTGATTAAATGTGGAAAGCTTTCTGGCATTGTATCTTCAGACAGTTTTCCTTCTCAATCTCTCCTCTCTTTCTGGTACTTCAACTACGTATTTTTGATCTTCAGAGATTTTCCTACAGGTCCCTGAGGCTCTGTTCACTTTTTCTTTATTCTCCACTTTCATTCTCTGTTTTTCAGATTAGATTATTTCTACTGAGCTATTTCCAAGTGTTAAATCGAGTTTAGCCTGAAGCAGCTTCCTTACATATTTTTAAGTTAAGCCTAAAGGTTTCTCTGTGCATCATGAACTGTAACCTAAATGGAGTTGTGTACAGACTGGAGTCTGCTCTTGTGCCTGTCACTGAGTGTTGGCCAATCTAAGGTGGCCAATTGTCCAAATATTTTCAAATAAGTCAGATGCCAAGCTGTAAGCAACCTGGCTGCTTCTGTGCCTCACTTCCGTTTTCTGTAGTTCACTTTCTTCTTCTGCACGTAAGTTGTCTTCTAGCACATTGCTATGCTGGAGTCTCTGAGCCTTGTTTTGGCTCAGGAGGCTGCGCAATTTGCAAAGCATTCTTTGCTCAGTTAAGCTCTGTTAAACTTAATTTGGCTAAAGTTTTTCTTTTAACACAAACTGGCTGATTCTTTTCTGCATTGTTTTAATACTGCTTTCAAGTTCACCTAGTGTATTAGTCCATTTTCATACTGCTGATAAAATGTACTCACAGCTGGGTAATTTGTAAAGAAAAAGAGGTTGAATGGACTCAGAGTTTCACATGGCTGGGGTGGCCACATGATCATGGTGGAAGGCGAAAAGCTCATCTTACCTGAAGGCAGGGAAGAGAGAGAATGAGAGCCAAGTAAAAGAGGTTTCCCCTTATAAAACTGTCAGATCCTGTGAGATTTATTCACTACCATGAGAGCAGTATGGGGGCACCACCCCCATGATTCAGTTATCTCCCACTGGGTCCCTCCCACAACACATGGGAATTATGGGAGCTACAATTCAAGATGAGATTTGGGTGGGTAAACAGCCAAACCATATCTCCTAGTGAGTTTTTCATTTTAAATGCAGTAACTTGCTGCATGACAATGTTTCAGTCAACAACAGAATGTATATATGACAGTGGTCTCATAAGGTTATAATGGAGCTGAAAAATTCCTGTCACCTAGTGATGTCGTAGCCATCGTAAAGTCATAGTACAATGCAGTACCTTTTCTATGTGTAGATACACAAATACCTAGCATTGTGTTATCATTGACTATATTCAGCATAGGAACATTACTGTACAGGTTTATAACACAGGACCAGTAGGATCTACCATATAGCCTACGTGTGTAGTAGACTGTGCCGTCTAGGTTTGTGTAAGTACACTCTATGATGTTCACACAATGATGACATTTCCTGATGACACATTTCTCAGAATGTATCCCCATTGGGTGACATGTGACTGTACTGTATTTTTTTTTTTTTTACTTCTCCCAAATTTAATTATTTTATAGTTTATTCTTCTCTATTGAGAATTTTTATATTTGTGTTCATTTGGGGAGTGTTTTTACTTACAAAGCATAGTTATAAGAGTTGCTTAAACTGTCTTAAACTAGCTAGATCATCGGTTAACTTGATAGGTCTTTTTTTTTTTTTCATGAGAATTGGACTTTTTTTTTGGTATACTGAGTAATTTTGGATGGTATGGATATTGTGAACCTCTGTTTGATACAGTCTGTTAGAACATTCCTAATGTACTTATTTAGCAAGCAATCAGGTCACTTAAATTCAGACTCAAAGTTGTGTCTCATCTTCTGTGAGAGGTGGTTCAAATCTCAGTTAAGTTTTTAAATTCTTGGCTTTGTTGGTTTGTGTCTCTCCTATGCACATGCAGTTCAGGGGTTTGAATAAGACTTGTGCAGACAGCGCAGATCTCTATTTGGCTTCCAGAGCATTTGTTATCTTTATTTGGGAGTGTCCCATATATGTTTAACTCAGGAATTATGCTGATAGTTTTCTCAGGTCCATTCACAAATTAAAGGATTCCCTTCACTTTTATCTGCGGGATTCTCCTTAAACTCTCTAGCTTATAGGAGTCTTTCTTTGTGGTTTCTTTTGCCAGAGAAACAGGATTTATCTCAGAGTTTATCTGCTTGTGCAGCTGCCATTTCCTCACCACTTTGCAACTGAGTTCTGCTCTTGAGATCATATTGCATGAGAAAAAAGCAACATGGAAAAGTCATCACTGTGCAGGTCACTCTTCCAACTTTTGACTCTCTTCTGTGGTTTGCTTGCTTTTGAGAGGTGGTTGTTTTCTTAAATGTATTTTTTTTCATAGTTTTTAGTTGTGATTAGAATGAGGGATAGGCTTCCATGATTGAACTGGAATACTTATTACATTTTTTTGCCAGAAAAAAAATTGATTATATGTCAAGGTACAGAACCTGTGTTTTAAAATTAACCAAACCAAGCGAAGCACAATGGTTCATGCCTTTTGAGAGGCCCAAGCAAGAGGATTTCTTGATCCTAGGAGTTTGAGAGCAGCCTGAGCAGTATAGGGAGACCTTGTCTCTACACAATAATAATAATAATAATCATCATCATCATCATCATCATCTTACACCTATAGTTCTAGCTACTCCAGAGGCTGAGATGGGAGGATCACTTGAGCCTGGGAGGTCAAGGCTGCAGTGAACCATGATCCCACCACTGTACTCCACCCTGGGTGACAGAACAAGACAAGACCCTGTCTCAAAAAAAAAATATTAACCAAACCATTGTGACAGATGAAGTTTTGTCTCCATGAGTCAGTTGTGTAGAGAAGAGCAAATTAAAAAGAGTTAAATTGTGACTATTACACACACATGCACACACACAGTTTAAGAAAATAGCTGCTTGTGATATTTTAGATTTCATATTCCCACCTATTCTCTGTAATTAGTATCATTGTCAGTGAGGAAAAGACAACTCTGTGTTTTCCTCCTCTACTGGGTTATTAAAGATACAATCAAATGTATATTTGAAGTGTTTGGAGCCATCAGAATCAAGCCGTATATAAATTAAACTGGTATTATTTTTTGACTGCATCACCAATTCTTAGATATTGTTAAAGCCCCTTACTACTGATTCTTTGAGATGATTTAAATGTATGGTTTAGTGAAAATTAAAGTTTAAAATTAACATTGGTGACAATGTTTCTTCTTGTCAAGTGCAAATAGTAGGTCAGTGACAACTTCCTTATGAAGCTGAGTTTACATAACGATAAAATATAAAAATTGAAGGATAAATTACTGTTTGATGCACACTTTGGATGTAGTACCATTTTCTTTTCTTCTTTTCCTGAGAATAATCAAGGGCTAATGTGAATCCTGTGTTATGTATTTCTACTTTTTTGGTAGTGATTAGTGACTTTTAAGGAAATGAAGCAATGAGGGTAGCAAGACCATTTTGTGTAACATTGAAGTTAAATTGTTTAAAAAAAAATAAAGGATGTATGGGCATAGGATAAACCTTAAGATTTTCTATATGCTTATGATATCCTTCTGACCGTAAATTGGTGAAATTATTTAAATGTGGCTCAGATGAGAAGCGCATTGCCGTTCAGATGAAAGAATTTCCTAATGGATGCTTTCCAAACATGTATTATTCTTGTTTGCCTCTTGAAATTGTGGGCATAGAAATAGCAAGTCTCTCAATTTACATTATTATTTGTAAAATGATAAACTATTTAGATATTTTGTATATGACTACAAGAATTTAAAAATAATTATCTGATTAATCTCTAATTTATTATATTATGTGACCTCAATATTTTACAGTTTTCAAGATTGAGATATAATTTGCACTCGGTAAAACGCACAGATCTTAAATGTAAAGTTCTGTGAATTTTCACATGAAGCCTACATGCTTTTTACATATGCAGTGGAGGTCCGTCACACCTTTGTCAGCGTAGATTAGTTGCCTGTTCTTAAGATAGACATGTACGTATGGCGGCATACACTGTGCGCCATTCTGCACAGTGTTTTGGAGATTCATGCACATGTTGTGTTTTCATCCATGTGTTGTGTGTTACTTTATTTCCACTCTTGGAGAATATTCAATTGTATCAATATTCCCCAGTTGCATTATTCATTTTTCTTTTGCTGGACTTTTGACTCACCTCCATTTTTGGGCTATCAAGAATAAAGCCACTTAGGACTTTCTGTATGTTTTTTTGTGGAGACAGTTCTCATTTTCTACATTAGATAATACATTTACTATAAATTAATCTGGCAACTTACCTATTTGGATTTCTGTTTCATGTCAACTTTTAGAAGACAATTTGCTATAAAAAATGGCCCCAAAAGGTAAAACTTATGCTTAATAATTCTAACATTATTTGAAAGATTATTCTCCCTTATTTAAAATATGGATTGTCCATATTTATTTCTCCAATGTAAACTGTAAGGAAAAATTAAACTGTGTAAATCTATAAAAAGCATATGAAAATTAAAACACTACACACATGACATTCTCACTTTTCCAAACAACTAATGTGACCATTTCTCCCTTCAAAGGGCAGCCACATGGCTGCATATCATTTCTGCATCGTGCTATTTACTATACTATGATAAGCAGTATATTCGTCCATCTCCCCATGAGACTGTGAGCTCCCTGGAGACAAAGACCATCTGTGTCTTTGCTTTTTATCCCGAGCTTCTAGCACTTTGCCTGGTACATGATAGGTACACATCATATGCTGAGTGCACTGAACAACTGCCTTTTGTCTAGGGAATATATTTGCTTTGCAAAAGTTGCTTTTGCTATGGAAACGCAACATACACTTAGCTTTAGCTCAGGAATTTACTATTCCCTTTATGTCTTAAGGCTTTTGTTTAATACATGAGTTGACTTACCCTAGTTTCCTGATTACGTAAAGTGTGCTTCCCACTACTAGAAACTTACAGGATTTCTGTATTATCAGTTTAATAACATTGTTAAAATTTGCTGATGTGTTATTGAGAAAAAACAACTTCAAGTGAGTACAACATACACACACACACACACACACACCTTCAACTGATCTTTTCTTCTAGAGTATATAGTACTTAGCACACTATATAGTTAGTGCATAAAATATAAACACCACTTTGCTTATTTTTATTGTTGGCAAAAGATACAAAATCTGTTTTATACAATTAAAAGGCCTTGAAATTATGCATGATTTTTATTACTACTGGGATTTCCATGTTGAATCAAAGGTCATCATTCTAATCGTCTCAGACTCCCTTTTTTTCCTTCTAATTGGTCTTTGCAATGCCCATCTGTCTGTGGCTCATGATATAACCTTTTGTGATAGGGGCAGGGTGGCAGATGGACAGCAGATGGGAGTTTTGCCCTGCCTTGTGGTTCAGATCTTGGCCCAGGCACGAACTGTCAGAGACTGTCCGTTTGTCGGCTCAGCTTGTGGGCTCCAGTGCTGTGTTTGGCATCTCAGCCAAGGGTCTGAATTGATGCCAAGCTGGACCAGCTATTTGTCATTGTGACTAGTTAATGTTAATGAACATTAAGGGTGGGAGTACCTAGTGAGCGTGTAAGATAACCTGGTGGAATTGTGCTTTCTGCTGTGAGCTGGATCCCCAGAACCCCAGAGTCAGCTCCTTCTCAGCATAGAGGTTGCAGAATTAGAACAAGGTAGGTATCTTATAGATATTCACCTATTTTAAAAACTATTTTCCCCAGAGTTTTCATTTCTGTACAAAATCACGAGGACATGAGTGAAAAATAGAGGTAGACAGATAGTGGCTTGTGTTTTTGTGTAATTGGTGGAAGTTGTCATCTTCTGGAATTCCTAAGGGCACTGCATGATTCAGACTTTGACTATTGATAATATTTTGAATGCAGTCACTGTGACTGCTTCTGCCATCATATCAAAAGACAGTTCCTGAGACTGCTGGTCTTTTCAAAAGGAAAGAAGAAAGTCTTTTAAAAATTTTATTCTGAACTATCAGCACATTCTTTTTTTTTTTTTTTTTTTAAATGTGTGCCTGACTTTGCTGCTTTACAAGTGACTCTTTTGATTTCAACAGAAACCAGATTGGAGTAAACAGACAAGGCTGGGTGAAGTCTCCTAATGGAGGGCAAGCCTTGGCAGTGACCGTGAATAAAAGGCAATAATGAGTCCGATTAGATGCTAAGCTCTGTGTTTTTTTCTTATTTATTTAGTTTCTTTTGACTGAGAGCTCCACAGAGATCATATTGTGTCATTCACTTAGCTGAGCTAGTTCCAATTTTGATTAATAACACAACAGAGTTTATATAAGGAATATGTGTCCACAGATGATCTCTAAATAAATGTTTATAATAAGTATAGAAAACTGTCCCACTGTCTCTACCAGGACCATCAGTAACTTCTCATCCGATTGTACTCCATTTCTTTCCTTTGCTCTGAACTAAATTGAAATATTATGTCCTGATGGTTAATAGCATTTCTGTTCATACAATAGGTAGATGACATTATGAGACAGTTTATGAATATGAATTGTCCACATTTGACCATTTTCTTGTATTCTGGGACTCAGAGGTTGCTTCTACATATGTGTAATGAATTACACTGCTCCAAATTACATGAACAACATTGGATAGTTATACTCAAATAAATTATGTTTGCATTCACTCCAGATATTCTCTCAATTTGATTTAGATATCTGTAGTGTTGACTACCACAAGGCACTTTAAAATGTGGATGATAACAGATGGCTAGACACTTGTTTACTTAAACCTTGAGTAACCCCTGCATTATAAAATGAATATACATTTTTTCTGTATTCCATCAGATATTCTTTTTTCTCTTCAATTTCTTCTTTCATAATTTATATTTAAAAATTTCTACATCGTGCTTATATCCTCAGGTAATGTGTGTGTGTGCATTTGTCTTTATATTTGTAAATATTGTTCAGTTTATATGTCTGACAGGTTACCAAGGTGCTTGTATTTTGGAATCTTGGCATAGTATCTGTGGCTTCCTTGAGACCAGCTCATTTATTGTTTCCTTTTAAAGGAATCTTGAAACAGAAAAAAAAATCTTATTACAGTGCTACTCAGGATGGCCTAAAGGACTGTATTATACCCCTGCTAGCTAATAATGTACTTTAACTTGGATCATGCTAACATGATTGCAGGTGAGGTGTGGACAGGATCTAATTAGTTATAAATCTGTAAATGCTTGAACAGAGGCTAGCTTGAAATTCTCCATCTGACTGATACTGCTGTAATACTCTAATCCCAGAAAGCTGTCTTGTAATGAATTTCCATTAGCCATGGAGTTAAGGGAAAGTCATGGACTTGAGGAAATTAAGCAACGTCTGTGACTCAGCCAGTTAGATAGAAGCTTTGCTTTGCCAGTCCACTATCTGCTTCCCCCTAGTCTTGTTCTTGATTGGCGGGGGGGGCGGTTTTTAGATTACAACCACAGTGAGCTGTGCTTCAGAAATGTTTAAGCTATCTCCATTGAACATCTTCTATAAATAGCTAATTTCTCCTGTTTAATCATCCTTTAGATTACATAGTACTTACGGATTACAAAGTGTTTCACTCCTGCTTTTTCTCTTAGGATATTTTACACTCCCTATTACGCAAGCAAAGAAGAAACCTAAATAACCAAGGAAACAAATCAAGGCTCAGCATCCAGTTATATTAATTATTGCCTTTTATTCATAGTTCCTGCTATTGGTTATATAATGGCAGACAAGAAAAAAAGCCTTCACCTTCAAGAAGCTTACGTTCTGATAAGCAAGGCAGGCAGTAAATAGAAAAGCAAATACTAGAACATCAGATCTAAATAAGTGCTATGACAAAGACTAAGGCTAACGTGTCAGAAAATGTGGGAGAAGGGGGTGAATTTTATGTAGTGTGGTCAGAGATAGCCCGTCTCTAATATGTGTGTGAGTGTCTATATATTTTTTTACATTTACCTTTTTAATTGGGATATAAGTTACAGATTGACAGGTTGTGAATCTCAGAAATCTTAACCTTGCATTTGATGAGTTTATACACACACACACACACACACACACACACACACACACACACACAGATATAACCTGTACTCTGTCAATATATAGAACATTTCTTTTTTCTTTTTTTTGTGGAGACAGGATCTCATTCTGTCACCCAGGCTGGTATGCAGTGACATAATTATGGCTCACTGCAGTCTTGACTTCTGGGGCTTAACCCATCCTCGTAACTCAGCCTCCTGGGTAGCTGGGACTACAGGTGTGTGCCACCACACTTGGCTAATTTTTAATTTTTTTTTTTTTTTTTTGTAGAGACAGTCTCCCCATATTGCCTAGGCTGGTCTTGAAGTGGACTCAACTGATCCTACTGCTGTAGCCTCCCACAATGTTGGGATTACAGGCGTGCACCACAGCACCTGCCTATGCAGATTTTTTTTTTTTTTTTTTTTTTTTTTTTTTTGGGACGGTGTTTCTCTCTTGTTACCCAGGCTGGAGTGCAATGGTGCGATCTCGGCTCACCGCAACCTCTGCCTCCTGGGTTCAGGCAATTCTCCTGCCTCAGCCTCCTGAGTAGCTGGGATTACAGGCACGCGCTACCATGCCCAGCTAATTTTTTGTATTTTTAGTAGAGACGGGGTTTCACCATGTTGACCAGGATGGTCTCGATCTCTTGACCTCATGATCCACCCGCCTCGGCCTCCCAAAGTGCTGGGATTACAGGCTTGAGCCACCGCGCCCGGCCGATCATTTCTATAAAATATAAAGATATAAAGACTGTAAAGATTGCTCCTGCACTTTTCTCCCTCATCATCCCAAGGGGAACACTGTTCTGATTCTTTCTTCATAGATGACTTCGCCTGTTCCGGAATCACACAGAATGCACTCTGTTGTGGTTGGATTATTTTGTTCCCGTGAAGGTTTTTGGTGTGTACCCATGTTACTGCTCTATTTTGATCACTCCTCTTTGTTGTGTTCTGTTCTCTGGATATACCACTATTTATCCATTTACCTGCTGAAAAACATTTGGATTTTTTCCAGTGTTTGTCTATTATAATTAAAGCTGTTAGAAACCCCCTTTGATACCACATTTTTAATGCATATGTACTTACAATTTCTTTTTAGTAAATACCAAAGCATAGATGGTTAACTTTATAAGAAACTTCCATACCAGTTTCTAAGGAGGTTGCACCATTTTACTCTCCCACGCAACGAAGCAGAGTTCTGTTTTTCAATATCCACTTGGAAATTTGGTGTCATTAGCCTCTTAAATTTCAGCCATGTAGTGGGTGTATGGTGGTTCCTCACGTGGCTTTGATTTGCATTTCCATAATGACTAATGATGGTGAACACTATTTCATGTGCTTTTTGGTTATTCACATATATTTCTTTGTGAAGTGCCCATTCAGGTCTTTTGTCCATATTTTCAATTGCATTGTCTTTTTATTATTGAGTTGTAGGAGTTAGAATTCCTTTGTCAGCTGTATGTTGTGAGTACTTTTTCCTAGTTGGTAGCATTAACCACTTATTTTCTTTATCATGTCTTTCAAAGATCAAATGTTTTAATTTTGATGGAATCCATTTGTATATTTTTTCTTTTGTTTTTAATGTTTTCTTACACTAAGATATTTGTGTTTCCCAAGATCATAAAGATACTCTTTTATGTTTTCCTTCAGAAAGTTTCTAATATTATGTTTATGTTAAGGTCTATAATCTAGGATATAGTTTTGTATATGATCTGAGATATGGGGAATTTCCCCAAATACATAGCTGGTTGTTTCACTATAACTGGTTGAAAAGAGACTTTCCTTTATCTGTTGAAGTACTTTGGGGCCTTCGTTTAAAAATCAAGATTTTGGCCAGTTAGGATATAGAAAGCTGAAAAAAGAATATTTCCACCCTTACAAGAACAACAAAATAGTAGAAAATTTGCAAATACATATTGTTATTGAACCCGTGAGAGAACTGAGGTCTCAGGGAAACCAACTAAAACTTAAAACCCAAGGAAGGGCAAGGGTCTCTCAGGAAAGATGAGAGGCTAGCCCTTGCTTACCTGGAGCAGATGCATAGGACACTGGTAAGAAGAATTGCACTAAAATGTTTAACAAATTGATAAAGTCCAAGACTGAGCTAGTTAGAGCAAGTGAAACCCCTGGGGACTGCAGACACAAGGGAGATTTGCACTCCTTTGCAGGTTCTTCTTCACTGACAGGCAGGATACACTCCTTCAAGGTTCTTCTTCACTGATGGGCAGGATATGCATTAAAATGTTAGGGCAAGAGTCCTGTCGAAAAGAATTTCCCTTGTGCAGGCCTGAGAGGGTGTAACAGCTACTATTCAGGGGAGGGCATGAAGTCCCAGCTCTATCACTTTCCCCTTTCTCTCATGTGGAATGAAAGCCTTAAATTTCATGGGGAAGAGCAGCAAACCGTCTTGTCTTTAGGGAACTGGTGAAAACTTACGGAAGCTGAAGGGTGGTACAGAAAAATTTCTCTTCCCCTGGGATGAGGCAGGAATACATCTTAGGCCTAGACCTATAGATCGGGGAGGAGCAGGAACCATAGGAAAGCCCCACCTTCAAGACCCAGGACTCAGTGTCTGCCCCGCTAATCATCGCAACAGAGAATATCTCCTACCTTCATCGCATGGCCAACAAGTGACAAGTGGCTATACGCGGAGGATCCCCAGGTTGCAAATGGAAAATTAAGAACAGGGAAATTAAATAGGTTGGCCAAAGTCCCACAGCCAGAAAATGGAAAAACTGAGATTCGAACCTAGATAGTCTGGTGCCAAAGTCCCCATAACCACCATACAATATTGCAGAGGAAAGAGAGCAGGGACTCGGAGGGAATGAGGCAAATGACCAATGACGGAAGTGACCGATGGAGCGTGTGGTTAAGGAAAAACCATGTAGTTGACAAGACCAAATTTAACAGAGCTGTTGAAACTGGTGAGAAATGAAAAGTGTCCATTGGATATTTAGCAATGTAGAAGATTGTAACTTTTACCCAGTAAGTCGTTTTACTATAATTGTGAAGATAGAAACCAGAATTCACTGGATCCAGAAATGAATATAGAGTGATGAAGATGGGTTAGTAAAAATAGCCCACTTTCACCAAAAGTTTGAAGAGGATGAGGAGTTGCAGCACAGGTATGGAGTGACATGTACAGAGGAGTGGTTTTATAAAAGATAAAAGTGGGCCGGGTGCCGTGGCTCGCAGCGGTAATCCCAGCACTTTGGGAGGCCAAGTCAGGTGGATCACCTGAGGTCAGGAGTTCAAGACCAGCCTGGCGAACGTGGTGAAACCCCATCTCTACTAAATGTGCAAAAATTAGCCAGGTGTGGTGACACAGCTGTAGTCCCAGCTACTCAGGATACTGAGGTGGGAGAATTGCTTGAACCTGAGAGGCTGAGGTTGCAGTGAGTTGAGATCGTACCACTGCACTCTAGCCTGGGCAACAGAGCGAGACTCCATCTCAAAAAAAAAAAAAAAGAGTGATTTGAACTTGCTTACAAGACAGGGTGACAAAGCCAGTAGGATGAGATAGTTTGTCCTTACGAGAAAGAAGAGCAAATAGAGCACAACGTAGTTGGCAATACTTTGTAAAATAGCGTATAGGCATAAAGACGTTTGTTGATTGATCTGGGATCTGTTCTGTGGCAGTTTTCTGAGCAGACACACACTTTGTTTTAGCTGCTTATAGTATTTTAAAAGATATTTTGCTTAATTTCCTTATATTCCTTATGAGGGCTAAGTTTTTATACTTAAAGGCACATATGTGAATCTCACATACCTCTTGTGTAAATGTTTGAGTGATCTGTCCAGGAAAAAGCTGTTTCATCTTTGCTGCTATGTGTTGATATGCATTCTGTCAGAATACAGCTTTTTGGTAATGCTGCAATAAACTGCCACTCTAATGTGGTAACATGTAATAGACACAATAACTCAATCAGTCCATCTTGCTTGACATAATAAAAAAATGGCTTGGAAAAACACAGGCTAAAGAACCAGGTGGAAACTCTAGTTAGCACAGGCTTGAGGCTTTCTACTGTCGGAGTCGATACTTCTGGAGTTGATACCTTTAGAGGCAAGGACTGTGAAAACTTTCATGTCTTTATCACCACTGCCTAGAATAGTGGATGCCACAAAATGTCAAAGGTACGGGAAAAGAGCATACATTTATTTAGGTTTAGTGTCACTATTTTAAAGCATATGACTATTTTCAACTATTTAATCCTGTATTTGACAACTGCTTGAATCTCCAGAAGCCCTGGAGTTTCAACTACAGCCATCAAGTGTCAGCTGACTTTAGAGATTTAGTTTGATGGCCATTTACTATGGGCAACCTAGAAAGCATTGTACCTGGACCAGCCACAGGAAACACCCTTTTCTTAGGCCTCTAAACCTTGAGATGGTATCATCAGCTCCAGTTCCACAGTATCCATCTTATTCTCAATATTCACTCTCTCCAGTGATACAAGTGTAGTACATTTGTTATTTATTTTACTTACTTTTTGAGATGGAATTTCACTCTTGTTGCCCAGGCTGGAGTGCTATGGTGCAATCTTGGCTCACAGCAACCTCTGCCTCCCTGATTCAAGCGATTCTCCTGCCTCAACCTCCCAAATAGCTGGGATTACAGGCATGCGCCACCATGCCCGGGTAGTTTTGTATTTTTAGTAGAGATGGGGTTTCTTCATGTTGGTCAGGCTGGTATTGATCTCCTGACTTCAGGTGATCTGCCCGCCTTGGCCTCTCAAAGTGCTGGGATTACAGGCATGAGCCACCGTGCTGGCCTATGTTGGTTATTTTTAAAATGCATTATTTTTACTCCAAACATGAGGTGGTTTTATTTATACCAATTTCTTAAATATTAACACATTGTAAAGAAAAAATAAAAAGGTGACATTTGGAAATCAAATTGACATTGGGAACTTTAGGTTAACTATCACATAGGTCACAGGAAAGAACTTGGCCAGATTTGTCAACCGTATTTGGCTTAGTTTTGTGCATATGTTTGCCAGATGCAACAGCCAGTTTATTGCTGGAGGGCAAAAAAACCTGGAGGAAAGGCTTGGCACTTGTGCCGTTTAACCCATTGGGGGGGTTTTATCTTTGCTGAGATTTTGCCTACAGAGATCTGATTGGACAATAGAGTATGAATGGGAGAATGGGGGTTCTCTTTGCCTTCCATAAACTAGAGATTTATAGAATTGTTCTTGTCAAGCATTCTTAGGAACACAGTTGCAAAAAAAAAATGGAAAATTAAAAATGTTATCTCTACTGTGAAGAATACAGTTCTAGGTGTGAATGGTCAAACGAATGAGCCAATTAACAAACTCTTTATTGGGGGGGATTTCAATTTCCTGGAAAGTTATCACTTAAAATGGGAAGCATGAAAATTTTTATAAAGTTAGCCTGATATGTAAAAGAATTTCAGAAATTTGACAAATCAATCATATAATTAGAGGGTATATATTTATAGCTGATTCAAATCCCAAAATGAATAGAGATATCAAGTCCTTGAGCATATGGAGTGTTTACACATGAATAAGCAAGATGGCAGAAACTCTTTTCAAGCAGACCTATTTTTTTTGCCTTTGCATGTTTTGGTGGTCCTTCAACTTGCAATTTCCATGTAATATTTTTTCATGTTTACATTAGCATGTAATTAGCATACATATAATTCCATAGTGGGATCTGTAAATGCTCCCCACTCCCCAAATAGGTCAAATGGCTGTGGGTTTTCATTTTCTTTATACTATACTTCTAGACTATTTGTTATGTAGACAGTAATTGGATTTTTTTCTTTTTTTTTTTTTT
>NW_016107480.1:1552082-1558371 GCF_001604975.1 Cebus imitator | reverse complement strand
CAGGTTCATCCATGTCCCTACAAAGGACCCAAACTCATCGTTTTTGATGGCTGCATAATATTCCATGGTGTATATGTGCCACATTTTCCCTGTCCAGTCTATCATCGATGGGCATTTGAGTTGGTTCTAGGTCTTTACTATTGTAAACAGGGTTGCAATGAACCTTCGTGTGCATGTGTCCTTATAGTAGAATGATTTATAATCCTTTGGATATATACCCAGTAATGGGATTGCTGGGTCAAAATGGAATTTCTATTGCTAGGTCCTTGAGGAATCGCCACACTGTCTTCCACAATGGTTGAACTAATCTATACTCCCACCAACAGTATAAAAGTGTTCCTATTTCTCCACATCCTCTCCAGCATCTGTTGTCTCCAGGTTTTTTAATGATCGCCATTCTGACTGGCATGAGATGGTATCTCAGTGTAGTTTTGATTTGCATTTCTCTGATGACCAGTGATGATGAGCATTTTTTCATATGTTTGTTGGCCTCATGTATGTCTTCTTTGTAAAGTGTCTGTTCATATCTGTTAGTTGTATTCCTAGGTATTTTATTCTCTTTTTAGTAACTGTGAATGGCAGCTGGTTTTTCAAAAAGATCAACAAAATAGACAGACCACTAGACAGATTAATAAAAAAGAAAAGAGAGAATAACGAAATAGATGCAATAAAAAACGATAAAGGGGATATCACCACAGATTCCACAGAAATTCAAACCATCATCAGAGATTATTACAAACAACTCTATGCACATAAACTAGTAAACCTGGAAGAAATGCATAAATTCCTGGACACTTGCCTCCTCTCAAGCCTAAACCAGGAAGAAGTCGAAACCCTGAATAGACCAATAACAAGGTCTGAAGTTGAGGCAGCAATTAAGAGCCTACCACCCAAAAAAATACCAGGTCCAGAAGGGTTCACAGCCGAATTCTACCACACATACAAAGAGGAGCTGGTACCATTCCTTCTGAAACTATTTAAATAATCCAAAAAGGGGGAATCCTTCCCAAACCATTTTATGAGACCAACATAAAAATGTTGGTATCATCCTGATACCAAAACCCGGCAGAGACTCAACAAGAAAAGAAAACTTTAGGCCTATATCCATGATGAACATAGATGCAAAAATCTTCAATAAAATACTTACAAGCCAATTGCAACAGCACATCAAAAAGCTTATCCATCACGATCAAGTAGGCTTCATCCCAGGGATGCAAGGCTGGTTCAACATATGCAAGTCTATAAAGGTAATTCACCACATAAACAGAACCAAAGACAAAAACCACATGATTATCTCAATAGATGCAGAGAAGCCCTTTGATAAAATTCAACATTGCTTTATGTGAAAAACTCTCAATAAACTAGGTATCGATGGAACATATCTCAAAATAATAAAAGCTATTTATGACAAACCCAAAGCCAATATCATACTGAATGGGCAAAAACTGGAAACTAGACACTTTGAAATCTGGCACTAGACAAGGATACCCTCTCTCACCACTCCTATTCAATATAGTACTGGAAGTTCTAGCCAGAGCAATCAGGCAAGAAAAAGAAATAAAGGGTATTCAAATAGGAAAGGAGGAAGTCAAATTGTCTCTATTTGCAGATGACATGATTGTATATCTAGGAGACCCCATCATCTCAGCCCAAAATCTCCTGAAACTGATAAGCAACTTCAGCAAAGTCTCAGGATACAAAATCAATGTGCAAAAATCACAAGCATTCCTATATGCCAATAACAGACTTAAAGAGAGCCAAATCAAAAACGAACTGCCATTCACAATTGCTACGAAGAGTATTTTTTTTTCTTTTAATTATTAGTTTGAGTGAGGTGGCAGCTTATTAAGTTCTGTTTTTAAGTCAGAGACATCAATGTTTCAGGGCAGGTGTTTGAGTTTCAGAATTTGGAGGAATAGAATTGAAAGCATTTATGTTACTTTTTCCTCACCACACTTAGCATTTGAAAACTATAGTTACTCTTTAGCTATCAAAAAATTGTTGCATTATTTTCATAAAACCTTCCCTCAACCAGACACCAAAACATCATCCCAAGTCATAACTTACTTCTGGAGGTAGTCTCTTTCACTCTTCTCAGATCATTGGGAAATGTTTGAGGAAAATAGTTCCTGAAGTTTACCAAATTTATTTTTTAATCTTATGTGTGTGTATATATGTGTTGAGTGAACAAGAGAGAGAACCACACTATAGAGAATGTATTTCAGTGATTAAAACATGCAGGAATAAACCAATTGAAGTATCATTTAACTGGACATCTTATCTTTCTCCTAATATAGATGTATGAGGATTATAAGTTACACACACATACATACATACATATCTCCAAAGGCCTCTGACACAGGTGTGTGCATGTGCACATACACACACATACAGCCTTGGCATTTCCTTTTTTTCTTGAGACAGATTCTCCCTCAGTTGCCCAGGCTGGAGTGCAGTGGCGCGATCTCAGCTCATTACAACCACCACCTCCCAGGTTCAAGTGATTCTCCTGCCTTAGCCTCCTGAGTAGCTGGGACTACTGGCACCTGCCACCATCCCTGGCTAATTTTTTTATTTTTAGTAGAGACGAGGTTTCCCTATGTTTGCCAGGCTGGTCTTGAACTCCTGACCTCAAGCGATCTGCCTGCCTCAGCCCAGAGTGCTAGGATTGCAGGCGTGAGCCACTGCACCCGGCCTGCATTTCATTTCTGGTTAGCTCAGGTCAGTGAGTCAGTAACGGTGGGTACGGTGTGAAGTGCAGATGTTTTCTCTAACACTGCTATGGGGATGAATGGGGTCACTGTGGCTACTCCAGAGAGGTACAGTTTATGGGACATTGAGATTGTTGAAAAAGAAAATGACCTTTGATACATGTGTAGGGAGCTGGGGTGGGTGCCTTTAACCACTTCCATGTCACTATATACCATATATATATATATATTTATATTTTTGCATTTTAGGTTCTGGGGTACATGTGAAGAACATGCAAGATTGTTGCATAGGTACATACATGGCAATGTGGTTTGCTGCCTTCCTCCCCATCACCGGTATCTGGCATTTCTCCCCATGTTATCCCTCCCCAACTGCCCCCTGCCCCTGCTGTCCCTCCCCTAGTTCTCCCCCACAGACGCCAGTGAGTGATGCTCACCTCCCTGTGTCCATGTATTCTCATTGTTCAACACCCGCCTATCAGTGAGAACATGTGGTGTTTGATTTTCTGTTGTTGTGTCAGTTTGCTGAGAATGATGGTTTCCAGGTTCCCTGTATTTTTGTCTTTCCTTTGGTGATTTGCAGATTTATTGAGACAAATATTTTCAAGTAAGTAATTCTTCACATTCCGATACATGTAATGAAAATCCTACCTGTAGAGTTACTGTGTAATCCCAGGAACCATTGGAAGCATGGAAAAAATTGATTTGGAAACCCTGAAAACCCCATGATACCAAAAATCATACGGCATTGAACTTGCCTAGGTGTCCTATCAGTATATTTGTCTGTCTAACCTTGCTGTACTGTGATTTCATGAAGAGCAGGGACAAATTTTAAATTTCCAGATTTTAAATTTCACAGTTTGTTGTAGCAGAAGTATTCAATAAAGGATAGTTGAAGAAAATGGTGAGTGAAATGTAATGAAACATCAGGATCTCTCTATTTTGTTATCTTTACCAAAGTCATTATTTTTTCACTTAGGTAAGTGGTAGGAATTTATGTTTCTCTTTTTTTGTATTTACTGATACTGTCAAGGCACTGTGATACTAGTAATGAAAAGAACACTGGAATAATAATACCAATACCTGAGTTTAAATTTTGGTGTCACCTCTCACATGCTTTTTGCCTTTCTTGAGCCTTCGTTTCTTCATCTGTAAAATAAGCTAATAATATCTACCCTATGTAAGTGTTATTTCACAGTTACCTTTCTTTATTCAGGGAACTCTTGACATCTCCCATAATCCTAAACTGCCTAGCTTATATAGTAAAGAGACAATTTGGAAACATTTCATGATGCTTTAAGAAAAGCTCCCTGTAAATCTTGCTCTGCAGGTGCCATGCTCATGAATAGGGGGATTGAGAGCCTCTACTGCTTTCGGAGTAGGGCAGGGACAGCTTAGATTCTAGAACAAATGTGTCCTGGCGGCCGTCAGAGAAGTTCTTGTAAAAGCTAGGATTTGTTGGAAATTCTAAATCTTCCATTAAGAAGAAACACTGACGATCTGAGATGGGATCCTATGTAGAATGAGATCTAACCACATAGGAGGGGAAGACCCTTCCAGTGGGGCGAAGTGATGCTTGAGAGAGGCTGAGGATGAGGATCAAGAACAAGGCTGTTAAAAACAACACAAAACACTGAGAGGGTGACGAGGGAGGGGCAGAGGAGTCTGTATCCCCCTGATTCTTTGGAACCCTGGGGGAGTGCCTTTTGAGGATCTCCAAGCCACCTCACCATAAGTGGTAGAGTTGAAAAGTGGCCTGTTGAAGAAAAAACCATTCTAGTCACGTCTTTTCCAGGTACCTCATATCTTAAAATTGAGCCAGATGTTCTGGAGAGATGGATGATGAAATGACCTTATAAGTCGGCATCAGCCCGCCTTACAGGGTCTCAGTAGCTTAAAGCCAGGAAGTCTTTGGCAGACGTTACAGGGTGCTCCTCTCCAAGCTGGGATCACAGCTGAGTCTGAGTATCAGAGCTGAGATTAGGAGTCTAGTCAGTTGGGGGAGATGGCCAGAAGCAGGCATTGTTTGGTGCCTCTGACCAGAGGACCATCCGAGACCCTTCAGAACAGCTACAGTGAAGTTAGAAGCCTACACCCACCACCAGGCAAGATGAGTCATTCCTTTCTCAGACTTTAGCAGCCCACCCAAGAAGGGCAGTAAAGAGAGCAGATGTTCTTTTGCCACCACAGCATCACATGCACTTCCTCTTAGGAGGTGCTAGCATGCCAAGAGAAGGGGGAAGAGAGAAAACAACCCAGGAGACTGAAAACCAAAAGACCCACATGGACTATTTTCCAAAGAACCTGAGTGATACCAAATGAACCAGCTTAAAATATTTGTTTGGTTTTGCATTTTTGTCACTAAGGGAGAATGAAGACTTGTGAGCAACATGAAGTCAGTTACGTGATAGGAAAAATGATGTTTAAAAAGATTATTTTTTGCACATCTGTATTATAATGAATAAATTCCCAATGGGCAACACTAGTGTGTCTTTCCCTCTTTTTAACTTGCAGATATATAGTGTTCTCATTTATAATGTATGCATTTGGAGCATTTTATGGTGTACAGAATGCTGTTCCATACACCCTCTCATCTGTTCTTTACTACAACACAACGAGGTAATGTCAATATTATTATGCTTATGTTTCAGGAAGCTTAAGATTTGTCCAAGAGCAGATAGCTTGAAGAGAGAGAAAAAAAGACAGAGTGCTTACAGCTCAGGTCCTTTCTCCATGCTTATGAACCACTACAAATGCTACCGTCTTGAGTCTCATTTCCCTCTGGAAACTACTTGTACTTTGTAACAGTACAGGTATAGTTATTTGTTAGTTCTTACACATTTATTTTAAAATTTAAAGTAGTGCCATAAGGCTTTATCAGGATGTATTTAAAATGAAAACAGTCTCTTGTTATCTAGCATGCAACTGATTCTTTCAGTTCGGTTTGGTTGGTCGGAATCTTACTAGAAGGCTATCCAGGCGATAGTGTATGAGGACATCAAAACCAACCAAAATAAAAACAACAGCCTATGGCAAACTCATTCTGATCGTTTCGCATCCTAGAAAAAAGTGCAGAGAAGCAAAAATGAGTCAATATTTTATAAATCCAGGGTCAATATTGTATGCAATGTCAGTAGTGTATGAGTTCCAAAGGATTTATGTCACCATTATGTTAGAAGTGATCCACTTTTTATGAACAGACACTTTACAAAAGAAGACATACATGAGGCCAACAAACATATAAGAAATGCTCATCATCACTGGTCATCAGAGAAATGCAAATCAAAACCACATTGAGATACCATCTCACGCCAGTTAGAATGGCGATCATTAAAAAATCTGGAGTCAACAGATGCTGGAGAGGATGTGGAGAAATAGGAACGCTTTTACACTGTTGGTGGGAGTGTAAACTAGTTCAACCATTGTGGAAGACAGTGTGGCGATTCCTCAAGGACCTAGCAATAGAAATCCCATTTGACCCAGCAATCCCATTACTGGGTATATATCCAAAGGATTATAAATCGTTCTACTATAAGGACACGTGTACACGAATGTTCATTGCAGCACTGTTTACAATA
>NW_016107480.1:1545647-1551877 GCF_001604975.1 Cebus imitator | reverse complement strand
GGGAGGGACGGTGGGGGGTGGGGAGCTGGGGAGAGATAGCAAGGGGGGAAATGCCAGATGTAGGTGATGGGGAGGAAGGCAGCAAATCACACTGCCACGTGTGTACCTATGCAACAATTTTGCATGTTCTTCACATGTACCCCAAAACCTAAAATGCAATAAAGTAAATAAATGGGGGGAAAAAAAAAGAAGTGATCCACTTTTATTTACTGTAATGAATAAAACCCCACACCAGAATACAAAGGATAGAGAGCAGATGTATTTCATAAAACGATTGCAAACCACTTACGGGCTTCAGTACAAAGTAACAGAGACCATCTCTTCTCTTTGGCTTTTCATTCATTTTTAGCATTAGTGAATTTATGGCTGGTGCTCTTGATCTTGAGCCCTAAGAGGGATGTGTGTTTGCCATGCTTCTGTGACCACATTTTAGGAGATTGAGTGTGCCTTACATATCCATAACTGAGATCTTAAATGGTAGAGGGCTGCTGCTATGACTTGGTGCTCAGGGATTGCCCCCTTTTGTATATGTTTGCCTACTGCATGCTGCCTTTTATTGTAAGCTTTTTATTCGTGATCTTCATTCTAGCTGAATTCGTGGAGCTCTTGGTCATGAGTATACAAGTAGATCTAGAGGGTTTTCTTGAATGCCATCTTTCTTTGCTAATGTGTTTTGTGACCAGCCAGGTTTATGGATAAACCCAATTCCTATGTTTCTCTGAGAGGTATGCATGAAAGCAGCTTTTTCCCTCTTCACTTAGGAATTTTTATTTGCCTTCAGGGTTCAGTGGGCCATTTAGTTCCTCCATTATGTCACAACTTGCTATTTAAGTGACTTTTTTTTTTTTTTAGAATGTTCAAATAGCATGTTGGCCCTTTTATGTAACTTTTATTTTCAAAGTCAGACCAAACTTACCATCAGAGTGCTGTAAATTTACACCTTAAATTTGTTTGGAATTCTTTGTATATTCATATTTTTAGAGTCTTCATATCCAAGCAGAAATTTTCCATCCCCTCTCCACTGACCACCATTGAGGACAGGGCACGAGATGGGCAAATCCATGCTTTTGTGGGCCTGCAATGGCTAGCCTTTTGTTACACACTTTATATTGGTCACTATCTGATACAGTTCCAAGAAATGAAAACATGCCCAAGTTAAAGAAATTAAATCTCCTTATCCATCACCTTAGAAAAATGACAACACAACATGTATATAATTTAAAATGACTTGTTGGAATATTTATTGCTAGATTGGGAAAACATTTCTACTGATAAGGAACTCCTTTGGTTTATCAAAGTTTTTCATATTATTTGTTAATTAACTCCATGTCCTTAATATCCACAGCTCATTTTTCCTATGATAATGACTCCATTGTGCAACATATAAATATAATGAAAAATATCCCTACCTGTATTAAAAAATTGAGAAACCTCAATTTAATTCACACGCTTTGTATTTTGTGGTCAACTCAGGACCGTAGTTATATAACTTGAGTTATTATTGCCGGAGCAACAAGATAAGAGAGGCGTTGAAACATTGCAAAATAGAATGCAGAGGACCAGGGTGGTGATGCTGTCCTTGTAGTAAGCCTCCTCCTGCCATTACTGTTCTGTGAGGGTTTGCCTTTCCTTTTTTAAGTGTTACATATTTGTATGCAATTATTTTTGTCCTTTGATTTTTTTATTATCTTTTCCTCCTCTTTTTCATACAGAAATGACTTTATCTAGAAAATGTAAACCACTAAGCTTTGAACTATTTAAGTAGATTAAAAGAGAATTTGCCAGGTTTCAAATGGTTTCCTCATTTGGATCTAGAATGCAGCCCTTACTGATATGAATTCTCTAACTCATGTCTATTTAAAAGTATTGTGTACACATTTCAGCAAATTTTGGCAAAAGCATGTCGTCTGATGAGGAAGTGACTGTTCCTTTCTTTTGCCATTTCCCAATCTTAAACCCTTGTTTACATCAAGCTCCTTTGTTAAGAATTCAACCTAAAAGTCTTTGATACTATTGAGTCCATCCCTGACTCATTATTAGCCAACACTCTGTGTCTGGCTGGCAACTTTTCCGTAAGTGGTAAGGTCAGCCTCATTCAGTATTGCACAGCCTTTCCCATTCCTTTTGCGTCAGTGAGAATCAAATGATTCAGCAGTGAAAAGCAAACTGTTGGACTGGAATAGCAAGATGACCAATCTCTAAACAAAGGAAACTGATGTTCAGACTAGGACTCTCTCATGCTTGACATGCATCTTACTGGTTCTTTGTGAAGAGCTTGCTCTTGGTAAAAGTACTCTTTAATATTTGGCTTTACTACAGGTAATCATCATCTACAGGTAATTCATACTACAGGTAATTCATGATTTCTCTTCTTAGTTAATAAGGTTGTGGAATATTTGAAAGCAGCATAGGGTCAGCATTGCATAGCAGAGAAGACACTGGGTAGATTGACATGTGTGCCATCTGGGTGCTCATTGAAAGGTCTGTTACCTTCTCTTAGTCTATAACTTCATCTGTAAAATGGAAAAAATCTTACCTACTTCACAAGGTTGATGCAAAAGTTAACATGTATAAAATTACTTGGTAAAACGTCAAACCGTATTCATATTTAATGGACTGCTATCCTTTTAAGAAGCAGAAGTATTTGCTATCATTTCAGAGAAGTTGAGAATACTGGAACCTTTTAAAAATTGCAGTATAATGCCTTAGAAGAAGAGATTTGTTAACTGTTGCCTTGACTTAGTGGGCTTTCCATTTTCCTGTTTTTGAGACAAGGTCTCGCTCTATTACATAGGCTGGGATGCAGCGGTGTTGGGCTCAAGTGATCCTCCTGCCTCAGCCTTTTGAGTAGCTGGGACCACAGGCACGTGCCACTGTACCTGGCTACTTTCTGTAGTTTTTGTAGAGACAGAGTCTCACCACATTGCGCAGGCCGGTCTCAAACTCCTGGGCTCAAGCCATCCTCCTGCCTTGGCTTCTCAAAGTATTAGGATTACAGGTGTGAGCTACCATGCCTAGCCAACGAGCAACATTTTCAATAGTCAAATTGTAGCATTTTCCTTAGTCCCTGGCTCTGTAATGATATGATGCTATATTGGAAAATCTTCTTTCCTTGACTGCAAAATTAAAAATGAAACTGGATTTGAGTTAGCTACTACTCTTTCAGTAAATTGTGTGTATTTCCTTTTAAATAATTTGCTGCTGCTTTCAACTGTTTCAGCTTTATCATTCATTTTCTTTTCTCAGTCGTTTCTTCACTGCTGAGGGTAAGCAATGAAAAATTTCCTTTGACTCTGCCCAGTTGTTTATGGACACACAGAAACCTTTTTTTTTAAGAGGCAGGTGTTAATTCAGAGGAAATGAAATATATTTTTTAAACCTAGTGGTGGGTGTGCCAAGTTAAGGAACTTGTAACTAAAAGTTGAATTTTGGGGCCAAAATGATCGTTGGGGCTCATCATCTTCATAATGAAAGTCTTTGCTGTTATAATTTCATTTGGCGAAGATGAAGTTGGACCCTTGGCAGATGCCTTGCCAAATCTTTATCCATTGTTCTGAATTGATTCCAAGCCAGACTTTGTTAGCAGAAAACGAGTTGTCTTCCTTTCTTTGTGGTGTGTGCCCTTAACCTCAAGACTTCAGCCTGTAAACACTGAAACAGTGTTCACTGAACGTGTTTGGAGAGGAGAGCCTTTTACAAATTACAGTCATTAAGGTATAATGCCATATGGGCTCAAGGGGTGGCAGAGGGGCTGAGCAGTTTCTTCTTCATTAAGACTGAAATATTTATATGAGCAGTGATAATAACGGCATATTTCAGAGCCTGTGTGGTATGAAATTGAACAGTGATGCAATTAGGTAATATTGACAGCCCCTATTGTAATTATGTAGATAGTACTAAGTTCAGCTCTCCCTTTATCTATTTCCATGTGCACATGTATGGAGAGGGCTAGAATTACATGTTGGGCAGGAGGGCTTGGCTATTTATTTATAGAACAGAGTAGCCTGAAGCTTATGTTCCTCTGAGTTATTTTTTTCACCCAATTAAGCAAGACCAGTGGGTTCCCAGAGGGAACATGCAAATATGTGTTTACTTGGAGAAATGCTTAGTGCTAAAGCATCCACATGAGGACCCTGAGAACCTCATAGGTCCATTCTGAGTACTTCTCTTTTGGAGCTGTGTGTTGGGCTCCCACTTGACTAATACCAATACTTTTTTGTTACGTTTGGTATGATTAATTTAAAGTTGTTCTCCACAGGGACGTTTTCTATGTCTAGCTGCCTATCAATCTTTTCATCTCAATGCAGAAGTATTTGATTAGTGTATTTAAAGTAATAAAGATGCCAACAGTAGTGTCACCTTGATTGATGCTAATTATAAGTCTTTAATGGTTCCTCTGCTTTGGCCACTGTCTCTGCAGATTGTGATTTTTATGGTAAAATAGTGCCCTGCTGTCCAAAGGCTTAATCATAAATTCTGGTCTCCCTTTCTTTAATGATTTTGCATGCAGTGGTATAATCCCAGTAACATACATTATCTCCGTTAAAAGCAAGCAGTGACTTTCACAGGGGCGATTAATGCATTTATAAGGAGCTCAAGGAATCCTTGTTGGGATCATAGCAGAGGGGATGATGATGGTGCTTGCTGGGCGTTAGAATTAGCAGCAACATTGCCAAGACTGTCTGAAAATCACTGAGGATTTTTATGCAGTCCCTATTTAGCACATCAGTGTTGTCCATGAGACTATAACTGCAGTGGCAAAAAGGCAGGATTTGCAACCTGAAGATGCTATCAGTATGTGGCTGTCACACCAATGAAATGAAAAGCAAGTTAAATTACATGAGGGCTTTCCTTCTTTAGAACAGTCTTAGACAGATTTGGGTTTACTTCATTGGAAATATCTGTTGATGAAAATATCTCTTATCCTGAAGTTTTTCAGGCTAAATTTTCACAGTGCTAATATATGTTTAGTCTTTAATCTCCTTACTCAAGTCCAGAGATACGGTTTTAAATAGGAAAAAAATGTGCCTAGTAATAGTCTCATTTATGGGACTTTCAAGGTATGGATAATTTGCTTATGTAAATATACGCCCTTACACACTGTCCATACTAATACCTCCCTGAAATGACATATCTTATTGCAGAAAAGCTTAACATAAATTAAATCGATGCTTTGCCATCTTGTAAGAGTAGTTTACTATCGCATCAATCACAATGCATAGCTTCTTGCATGTAGCAGGTATTTTAAAATAGTGCTCTAATGCTCTTATTGAAAAGACCTTGATAATTTAAAACATTTTTAAAGCATATTAATATTGGCACGCATTAATGTTAGTATGTACCTGTTTTCTCCTATTTAATTTTACTATATTCTATGCTTTCCAATTAAGCTAGGTGGAACTATAATAAGATGTTAGGGGTTTACATCATATTGCTTTCCACTAATTTTATTCAGTTCTAATGATAATATTATACAAAACATCCTCTATTAGTGCTAACCACTGACATCGAGACAAAAGTGTTAACTTCTAGTAAGGAGAAGACCCTTTTAAAATGTTTGAACCATATAAATTTTCAAAGAAGGTAATGCTAAATTGCATTATAGGAAGACACTTATTCCCCAAGTGGTACCAGCTTATAGGAAGAAGCCACAGATGTCCGAAGCCAAGCTTGGAACAAGCGTCTGCTTGAAATAGCACCTATTCAACATTTCTGGGGGTAGCTATAGTTAATAGTTCTGGATAATAAAAAGATCTACCCAATGTTTATTTTCTGGTGGATATTTGAGGAGATATGCCTACCTCATAGTCGTTATTATAGAAAACGCCTCAATTAACAGTCATCATATTCAAAAACTTGAGACATCTATGTTGGTTATCTACAATAATGACTTACTTGCCAATTCTTTTATTTTTCCCTAATACAGTTTAAGGTCATTGTTTGAAATGTTGAAGTCCAGATGTTCTGATGTGCCCTTTTCGGTAACGGTTATCATCCGTGAGCCATTGGACATCTCTTCACCAGAGTGATAATATGGAAAACACGCACACAGAGTGTAACCTCTCCCACGGGGGACCTTTATCTTTTAGTGTCACTCAGACATTTGAAACATCTGTTAGAAAGCTTGGGATGGGGCCGGGCGCGGTGGCTCAAGCCTGTAATCCCAGCACTGTGGGAGGCCGAGGCGGGTGGATCACAAGGTCAAGAGATCGAGACCATCCTGGTCAACA
>NW_016107480.1:1543414-1545447 GCF_001604975.1 Cebus imitator | reverse complement strand
AAAAAAAAAAAAAAAAAAAAAAAAAAAAAAAAAAAAAAAAAAAAAAAAAAAAAAAAAAAAAAAAAAAAAAGAAAGCTTGGGATGGTTGAGGAGGGCTGGGATTAAATGAACTAGGATTGACTGGGGGGGACGGCTGGTACGGGATCCTGTGGGATTACCAGTGGGGATCTGTATGGTGATGAATCCCGTGTGAAGAAAATACCTGCCCTCCAATCTGTTTTTCTACTCATTCTGCCACTGATTATCGATAGTGTCACTAGAAAAACCAGAGAAAGGCTCTTCTGTGGGTGCCAATAACCAGCAGATGCCACAGAGGTCTAACTAAACATTAGGGTGACATCTTGTGTGGTTCTGTGACGAGGGAGGCAAACCGCTTGATCAGAGGAGGTGTGAGCTGTATTGTTGAGTCCCTCTTGCTGTGTGATTATTTTCTTTTGTAGTTTTGAGAAATTAACATTGGCTCATGTATTCAGCAATATTCAACAGGAATCTTTTTTTTTTTTTAAGCCCCAGGGCTTGTGTTTAAAAATGCAGATTAATTCTCAGAGGTTTTCAAAAGCATTTCTGCATCATGCTACTAATTAAGATAAGGTTATCATTTTAAGTTATACCAGGAATGCAATTAGAGCTTCTAGTGAGAACTGTAGCATTCAATTTTATGCAAATTATTCAGACCTGGTAAGGTAGAATACAGTCTTAATAGGACAAGTGAACATACTGTGATTTATTAGATATAATGTGAATTCAGAAGACACCTGAACACAGCATCTATAACACATCGTGTAGCCCAAGTCACTGGGAATCTAGTTTAACAGCCCTTCATTGGGAGAGATGTAATAATGTGCCTTCCATTCTCCGTTGTTCAGCGACTGTTATTTTGCATTTTGAGAGGGATTTTTGTTTTTCAATTTGAATGGTCTTCGACATGAGAAAGGATACAAAGCGCAGATGAGTGAGGTTCATTGTTTATCTAGACTGACATGTGCTACCTGTCATTCCTTTTCCTTTTGTGGGATCCACAGAGTCCAGGTAACCAGCTGACAGTGTAATTAATAATTTTTCTACACTATCCATCTCTGCTAAGAGTATTTGGTGTTGGATAAGAAACATACATGTCTTACCTGCCAACTGTCTGTAATTACTTATTCATTGAATGGATACCTGTTTTCCAAGGATGTATGTGGACTGCAAGGTTGAATAGCTCCTAGGGAGGCTGTAGATCTTTCTAGGATCACTGCAAGTCATCTGGAGCTCCCCATTAGGTCAAAAATTACAGCACTTCTGAGCTTCCTTTTCTTAAACCTCCTAAAAATATCTGGAACACCTTTTACTTTTCCCTGGTTGGCTTTTATTCTCATTTGACCTGTCAGCTTGTTCTACATTTTTCTATGCACCTAAATTCCTCAAATTGCAGTTGTTCATTCAGTGGATATCTAGAGATTTTCTGTTGTGTGCCATGCAGTGTGCTAGGTATTGGACACGTGGTGGTGAAAAATGATACTGTACTAGTATGTATTACATATGCCTGCCATTCCCACCTCCACCATTAAGCATAGAACATCCCTTCCCAGCACTTGTGAACCTGCCTTGTAATTTACAGAGAAGAAAAATATCCTCTAGTACAATCTCCTCTCTCTTCTCCTCTCCTCAGTATCTATCATTATCCACAGCTGAAAGTTGTTTTCTTTCTGTTCTGTCTCACAGAAAGTGTCCCCTCACCATTACATTGCCATGATTAACTTTAATTTTTCTTTAATGTTTATTTTTATGCATTATTTTTCCAATAATTTCTTTTTGCAATAATTTTTCTTCTATTTCTTGGATTAGTTTTTTCTCTCTCTCGTTGATCTCAATCTTTCTTTCTTACTCTTCCGCTATTTGCCTTTAGCCAACAAGCAGGCCCAAGTTTCTGGCTCAACCCTATCAAGAAACAATAAGTAAAAAATCTGTTATGTTACCTCTGCTACTCGTTCAAACGTTCTAGTTTCTTCAAAGTGTGCCACATGATTCTGATTTTTTTTTTTTTTTTTTTT
>NW_016107480.1:1503714-1542284 GCF_001604975.1 Cebus imitator | reverse complement strand
GCTGGGATTACAGGCACGCGCCACCATGCCCAGCTAATTTTTTGTATTTTTAGTAGAGGCGGGGTTTCACCATGTTGACCAGGATGGTCTCGAGCTCTTGACCTCGTGATCCACCCGCCTCGGCCTCCCACAGTGCTGGGATTACAGGCTTGAGCCACCGCGCCCGGCCATGATTTTGTCTTAAATTCCCTGTCACCTATTTCTCACTGTCCTGGGCCAGTCTGCACAATATGTCCAGAAATATCTTTTGATGTATCCTAAAATTAAAAAGCCTGTTCACACAGCCTGGGCAACAGTGTGAGACTCCGTCCCCACCCCTCCCCCTCCAAAAAAAAAAGGCTGTTCATAGGATTTTCCCTCATTTAATATTCTTCAGTACATTCATTCCCTCCTCCTCTACAGGTCAGATTCCAAGTGAGAAATCACTTGAATTATGAAAGCCTTCAATATAATTCCCCTTACTTGTATAACTCTTCTGCAACTTATAAACACTTTGAATCCTTTGCAGTTAGCAAGGAGAAAACTGCCCCCTTCAACCTTTAAATATTTGCTTAAAAATCAACTGACAAAATACAGCCTAACAGGAGAAAAGGCATACACATTTATTAACAGGCACTGGAGTCTTAACAAAATATAAGCACTTAAAAAGAAAATGGCCAATCCTGAAGATGGTTGATAGCTTTTTTTTTTTGAAATAGGGTCTCACTATTACCTAGGCTAGAGTGCAGTGGCACTATCTTGGCTCCCTGCAGTCGTGACCTTCTGGTCTCAGGTGAACCTCCTACCTCAGCCTCCTGAGTAGCTGGGACCACAGGCACACGTGACTACATTCAAAAGTTTTTAAAAATATATTATTTAGGCCAGGCACGGTGGCTTACAGCTATAATCCCAGAACTTTGGGAGGCCAAGGCGGGTGCATCACTTGAGGTTAGGAGTTCGAGACCAGCCTGGCCAACATGGTGAAACCCTGTTATCTACTAAAAATATAAAAAAATTAGTTGTGCGTGGTCGTGTGCACCTGTAGTCCCCAGCTATTTGGGATGCTGAGGTGGGAGGATCCCTTGAACTCAGAAGGCAGAAGTTACAGCGAGCTGAGATTGCACCACTGCACTCCAGCCTGGGCAACAGAGTGAGACTCACACACACACACCAAAAAATTATTTGTGGAGACAGGTCTCACTCTGTTGTCCAGGCTGGTCTCAAACTCCTGGGCTCAAGAAATCCTCCCGCCTAGGTCTCTCAATGTGCTGGGATTACAAGGCATGAACCATTGTCCCTGTACTGGTTGACACTTTTCATTTTTTGAGATGGAGTCTTTCTTTCTTACCCATGCTGGAGTGCAGTGGTACAATCTTGGCTCACTGCAACTTCAGCTTCCTGGGTTCAAGCGATTGTCCTGCCTCAGCCTCCCGAGTAGCTGGGATTACAGGCGCCCACCACCATGCCTGGCTCATTTTTTGTGTTTTAGTAGAGACAGGGTTACAGTATGTTGGCCAGGCTGTTCTCAAACCCCTGACCTTGTGATCTGCCCGCCTTGGCCTCCCAAAGTGCTGTGATTACAGGCCTGAGCCACCGTGCCTGGCTTGATTGACACTTTCATATCATCTTGGGGTTACAGAAAGAATGAAAACTTGATTTTGGCAGAACAGGTTATGAGAGGGCAAGAAGAGCAGGCTTAGCTTTTATGTAGATGATCTTGTACAGATGAAACCTCACAGGTGGCAGCCGTCAGAGAGAATAGATGGTAAATGTTGCTTTAGACCTATAAGGTGTTAAGAGTCTCAGGTCACATCCCCTAACTCTGGACAAGGGAGAGGCCCAGAGAAAACATGGATGCATCAATGCCAATTTTCTCTACAGATGTAAATCTCCCCTACAGAAGACAGCTTTTCAGCTGTGCTTGTATTTCCAGCCCTTCTCAATAGCCATCTTGAAATATGTCAAAGAAGTATATTTTGGGGTACAATGTTTTGATTTCTTTCACAGTTCTCCAGATGTGTTATACTGCAGTTTTCTCTCCCTGAAAGGAACCCCTCTTGGATCTACAGAGATGTTTCCTATTTATCTTCCACGATCCAGCAGAGACGTTGCCCAGGTCCTAGCCAGCATTCAGCATGGCTTCCCTCTTGTCCATAACTCTGGAGTTGCATTGACAACTACTCAATGTCCTCAGTTTGTTCTTACCCCTCTCTCCAGCAATATGAGAGGCCAGGGAATTTGCAGCAAATTTTTGTTATCTGAGTCTCCTTAGCACTTCAAGAAGTGCATGTTGACAGATCACACACTCAACTTTAACTGGACATTTATTTAGCTATAAAAGGCATTCTAGATCATTTTCCAGATCAAACAAACAAATCAACTTTTTCAGATACCTTTCTGAGTGAGACTCCAGCTGCTGTGGTTAAAACAGCAGTTAGTATCCCTGAAATTCTCTGCACGGTGTAGTCTACATAAATGTGCATCATATGTAATATATATTGTTATACATGTAATAGGTGTTATGTACTAGGAGAAAGGTTTGGATCTATTTTATGAAACAAGATGAACAGCATGTATAAGCATGTAATATATTTTCTGTGATACACTTTTGAAAGAGAAGGTAAATCTTGAGTATGTTAACAACAGCTCTGAGATAGTTGATGTGTGACTTCAGTGGTAATCTGGTATTTTTTAGCAACTTTATGCAAGGAGAGAGCTCTTCCACTTCTCCCTTCCATGGTTCTTATTCTCCTTCTTGCCCCTGGTTAAGGCAGCATTTGATATCTGTGTGCTTTAAATTTCACAATGTCACACATTAATAAAAATGATGGATATTTTCTCTTTTCTGAGACTTTGTTAGATTTTTCAAGGTAATTTATTAACAAGATGTATCCTAAGGAAATACATTTTTTCAATTATCACTATCTTAGTAACATTTTTTGTTAATGAGGAAACTGGGTCACAGAGAAGTCAAATTACTTTCCATGGAGTCTTTGTCAAAGAACCGTTAAGTGTGATACCATTAAAAGTTACAGCAAATTTCTTCTAGAAAAAAAGTAGTGTTTAATCATCTGTATTAGTAAGTATTTATCTTTAAGTCAACCTGGTGAATAGTTTTTGGATACAGTACAAAGCCTAGGGTACCTTACCTTCTGATCCATTGAGCTTCATCTGTCTTTCCTTCTGCTTTTTTTTTTTTTTTTTTTTTTTTTTTTTTTTTGGGGGTTTTTTTTTTTTTTTTCTTTTTTTTTTTTTTTTTTTTTTTTTTTTTTTTTTTTTTGAGGTGGAGTCTTGCTCTGTTACCCAGGCTGGAGTGGAGTGGTGTGATCTCAGCTCACTGTAACCTCTGCCTCCTGGGTCCCCTGCCTCGGTCTCCCAAGTAGCTGGGACTATAGGTGTGCACTACCATGCCCAGCTAATTTTTTGTTGTTGTATTTTTAGCAGAGATGGGGTTTCATCATGTTGGCCAGGCTGATCTGAAACTCCTGACCTCAAGTCATTCTCCCCCCTTGGCCTCCCCAAGTGCTGGGATTACAGGCGTGAGCCACCACACCCAGCTGCTCTCTGTATCTTACGTAGAGAACAATAACACAGAGATTCTTACTCACATTTTTATGAAAAATTTAAAAAGGAAGCAAATTTTTTAAAAGCGAGTAGAAAGAGTTAATTTTCTTTCTGACACGTCTTAAAATATGCAAGGAATTATCTGGCAGTGTTAGGTAGATTAGGTGATGGGCATTCTGGTTTTTTGTTGTTGTCGCTGGTATCTTTTCTGAAAACTTAAAGACTTCTTTTCCTTTTAAAATGCTTTGACATTTGGGTTTGAATAGACAGAATTTAAATTGAAGCCATTCTCTTTTACCTAGGACTTTTGTTTTTTTGTTTTTGCGACAGGGTCCTGCTCTGTCACCGAGGCTGGAGTTCACTGGTGCATTCATGGCTCACTGCAGCCTCGACCTCCTGGGCTCAGGTGATCTTCCCACCTCAGCCTCCTGAGTAGCTGGGACTACAAGCATGTGCCACCATGCCTGGCTAATTTGTTGTTGCTGTTGAGACAGGGTTTCACTATGTTGCCCAGGCTGGTCTTGAACTCCTAGACTCAAGTGATCCACCTGCCTTGGCTTGAGCCTCCCAAAGTACTAAGATTACAGGCAAGAGCCACCGCACTGGCCTTACCTGGAACTTTTACTTCTTCAAACTTCTTTTTGGCCTACAGTCGTGTTGTGAAACATCCGAATCCAAATTCTGCATCCTTACCCTGTCACCAACAATTTAGTCTTGGCATCAGTCTGTCTGTTAGTCTCAGACTGATTTGATTCATGTTAGTTGTGGCCACCTCATATGTATTTTCTTTTGTAAAAGAATGGAGCCTACTTTAGTAAATGTGATAAAATGCAGTTGATTTTTTTTTCTTTTTTTTTTGGAAGGAATTTTGAAAGCTTGAACTGTTCTCTCCTGGAATATGTCAGAGTATAGGGATGTCTCAAGATACCTGACTTTGTCGATGAACTTCTGCATAGCCCTGATTATTGAATATCACACATCACAACTGGAAGTGTGTTTTATGATCATTCATTAATCCTCTTCATTGCAAAGGCTGAGTGGCACATTTAAGAGGTTGGGGGACATGAAGTGATGGGCACACTCCTTTTAACATTGCTTCATTATAAGGCAGATTGATTAGGGCCCCTGCTGCTGTCCTGAAAATTATACATGTCCTCTGGGTCCAAATTACTGTGCCTTCTGTTTCACTGTGATTTTTGTTTATGGCTTTTAGTACCTCCTAGGTTTCTATTCAAGACCTCATGTGAGCTTTCTGTATCTTGTCTTTTCTGCCTTTGTGATGCTACCAATTAGATTATAGATAGAACATCACATCTGCTCACTGCATCCCAGAATGGGCCCTATATATATTAATTATCCACTTTTCTGACCCTGTTCAATCCTGATTTAGCAATAGCAAGCTTAACAGATTGAAGCTTGCTGCGTTAAGCAATATCTTTGCAGAATATTTTCTTTTGGGTCTTGATTTCTATAGATCAGTCTAAAGGTGCTACCACCTATATTAATTCTCTGAAGACTTTTAAACAATGTTGTTAGTCTGTGGACATAACGAGAAAGTATACCTTAATAACAGAGACATTAGATTGCCTGTTAAGAGGAGTTAACTTGCACAAATCTGCACAAAATGGATGTGATTTATTGTGAGTCATTGTTAACTGAAAATTTTCTATAAATAGAGACTCAAGAGATTACAGATCCCATAGATGTTAATCAAGGTGGTCTCTGGGAAAAATCTGAGAGGCAGGACTGGAAAGTGGTTATCATTTGCTAATCAGAAACATTATCGGAGTATTGTATCCTGTTTTGAAAAGGGCTATACAAATATAACCAGGTTAGCAACTAAGAAAATGTAGAAAAGGAAAGTCACCAAGACAAATACTGTTGATGTTCCTGTAAGCAAAGTCTGGTGGAGAGGAAGTCTTGAATAAAAGAACATTGCCAGCAAAACTACTGATAAATTTAGCATCTATTGTGCCAGGCATATGCTAAAAATTTTATCTGCACTGTTTTCATAAATTGTCAGAAGGACTTTTGACCTACTGTTGCATTTTTTTCTTTCCAATTTTTGTTTAAGGTTAACGGATACACGTGCAGGTTTGTTACATGGATGAATTACTATCACTGGAGTTTGGTGTACAGATTATTTTGGTCACCTAAGTAATAACCATAGTACCCAACCGTGATTTTTCAGTCCCCACACTCCACCCTCAAATAGGCGCCTGTGTCTCCTGTTCCCCTCTTTGTGTCCATGTGTCCTCAATATTTAGCTCCCATACGTAAATGAGAACATGTGGTATTTAGCTTTCTTTTCCTGCATTAATTTGCTGAGGATACTGGCCTCCAGCTCTGTGCATGTTGCTGCAAAGGACATGATTTCATTGTTTTTATGGTTGCATAGTATACCATGGTATATATGTACTATGTTTTCTTTATCCAGTCCACTGTTGATGGGCATTTAGGTTGATTCCATGTCTTTGCTTTTGTGAACAGTCTTGCAGTGAACATATGTGTGCATGTGTCTTCATGGTAGAACATGTTATATTCCACTGGATATATACCCAGTAATGGGATTGCAGGGTCAAATGGTAGTTCTGTTTTAAGTTCTTTGAGAAATCTTCAAACTGCTTTCTACAATGGCTGAATTAATTTACATTCCTACCAGCAGCGTATAAGTGCTGTTTTCTCTGCAACCTCGTCAGCATCTGTAATTTTTTGATTTTCTAAAAATAGACATTCTGAATGGTGTGAAACAGTATCTTATGGTTTTGATTTACCTTTCTCCAATGTATAGTGATGTTGAGCATTTTTCCATATGTTTGTTAGTTGCCTGTATGTCTTCTTTTGAGAAGTGCCTGTTCATGTCCTTGGCCCATTTTTTAATGGTATTGTTTTTTGTGTGTTAATTCGTTTATATTCCTTATAGATCCAGGATATTAAATCTTTGTTGGGAGTGTGGTCTGCAAATATTTTCTTTCATTCTGTACTTAGTCTGTTTACTCTTTTGATAATTTATTTTGCTGTGTAGAATTAGGTCCTGTTTGTCAAATTTTTGTTTTTGTCACAATTGTTTTTGGAGTCTATATCATGAAATCTTTGTCATGGCGTATGTCCTGAATGTATTTCCTTTACATTTTTCTAGGGTTTTTATAGTTTTAGGTTTTACATTTAAGTCTTTAGTTCATCTTGAGTTGATTTTTGTATATAGTGTAAGGAAGGGGTCTAGTTTCAATTTTCGGCATATGGCTAGGCAGTTACCCCAGCACCATTTATTGAATAGGGAGTCCTTTCCCTGTTGCTTGTTTTTGTCAATTCTGTCAAAGATCAGATGGTTATAAGTGTGCAGCTTTATTTCTGGGTTCTCTCACCTGTTGCAATGGTCTGTGTGTGTGTTTCTTGTTTGTTTGTTTTACAAATATCATGCTGTTTTGGTTGTTGGAGCAGTGTAGTATAGTTTGAAGTTGGATAGTGTAATGCCTCTGGCTTTCTTCTTTTTGCTTAGGATCGCTTTGGCTATTCTGGCTCTTTTTGGTTCTGTATAACTTTTAGAATAGTTTTTTTTTTCTATGTCTTTTTTTTAAGTACATGTGATAATTTAATACATTCATATAACTTGGAAAGATCAAATCAGCATAATTGGGATAAGCATCACCTTAAATATTTGTCTTTTGTTAGAAACATTCTAATCATTTTCTTCTATTTTGACATATACAATATTTCAAAATAGAAGAAAATATTTGCAGTGGTGCAATCTCGGCTCACTGCAACCTCCACCTCCCAGGTTAAAGAATTCTCCTGCCTCAGCCTCCCGAGTAGGTGGGACTACAGGTGCCTGCAACCATGCCTGGCTAATTTTTGTATTTTTAGTAGAGACGGGGTTTCACCGTGTAGGCCAGGCTGGTCTTGAAATCACATTTTCTTTAACTATTCATTTATTCATGGGCACTTATATTGATTCTATGTCTTGGCTATTGTGAATATTGCTGTAATAACCATGGGAGTACAGTATATCCAAAAGAATCCAGTTGATGGATATATGGATTTCATTTCTTTTTCCTTTTTTTAAGAGATAGGGTCTCACTGTGTTGCCCAGGCTGGTCTTGAACTCCTGGGTTCAAGCAATCCTCCCATCTCTGCCTCCCAAAATGTTGGGATTACAGGTGTGAGTCACTGAGCCCGACCGATTTCCTTTCTTTTGGATATATATCCAGTAGTACATTGATAGATCATATGCCAGTTCTATATTTAGGTTTTTTTTTATGTGTATATTCTATATATTCTTTACAGTATATATTATTGTACTTTAGATTCTCGGATACATGTGCAGATCATGCAGAATTGTTGCATATGTACATACACGGCAATGTAGTTTGCTGCCTCCATGCCCCCGTCACCTATATCTGGCATTTCTCCCCGTGTTATCCATCCCCAACTCCCTACCCCCACTGTTCCTCCCCTAGTCCCCCCCAACAGACCCCAGTGTGTGATGCTCCCCTCCCTGTGTCCATGTGTTCTCATTGTTCAACACCCGCCTATGAGCGAGAAGATGTGGTGTTTGATTTTCTATTCTTGTATCAGTTTGCTGAGAATGATGATTTCCAGATTCATCCATGTCCCTACAAAGGATACAAACTCATCATTTTTTATGGCTGCATAGCATTCCATGGTATATATGTGCCACATTTTCCCTGTCCAGTCTATCATCGATGGGCATTTGGGTTCTAGGTCTTTGCTATTGTAAACAGTGCCACAATGAACATACATGTGCATGTGTCTGTATAACAGAATGATTTATAATCCTTGGGGTATATACCCAGTAATAGGATTGCTGAGTCAAATGGAATTTGTATTTATAGGTCCTTGAGGAAATGCCACACTGTCTTCCACAATGGTTGAACTAATTTACACTCCCACCAACAGTGTAAAAGTTCGTATTTCTCCACATCCTCTTGAGCATCTGCTGTCTCCACATTTTTTAATGATCACCATTCTAACTGGCATGAGATGGTATCTCAATGTGGTTTGGATTTGCACTTCTCCAATGACCAATGATGATGAGCTTTTTTTCATATGTTTACTGGCCTCATATATTTCTTCTTGTGAAAAGTGTCCGTTCATGTCCTTTGCCCACCTTTGAATGGGTTTGTTTTTTTCTTGTAAATCTGTTTTAGTTCTTTGTAGATTCTGGATATTAGCCCTTTGTCAGATGGGTAGATTCCAAAAATTTTTTCCCATTCTGTTTGTTGCTGGTTCACTCTAATGATTGTTTCTTTTGCTGTGCAGAAGCTCTGGAGTTTGATTAGGTCCCCTTGGTCTATTTTGGCTTTTGTTGCCATTGCTTTTGGTGTTTTATTCATGAAATCCTTGCCTATGCCTAGGTCCTGAATGGTTTTGCCTAGGTTTTCTTCTATGGTTTTTATGGTGTTGGGTCTTAGGGTCTTTAATCCATGTGGAGTAATTTTAGTGTAAGGTGTCAGGACGGGGTCCAGTTTCTGCTTTCTGCACATGGCTAGCCAGTTATCCCAACATCATTTATTAAACATGGAATCCTTTCCCCATTACTTGTTTTTGTCAGGTTTGTCAAAGATCGGATGGTTGTAGATATGTTGTGTTGCCTCCGAGGCCTCTGTTGTGTTCCATTGGTCTATATCACTGTTTTGGTACCAGTACCAATCTGTTTTGATTACTGTAGCCTTGTAGTATAGTTTGTATTCAGGTTGTGTGATGCCTCCAGCTTTGTTCTTTTTGCTCAGGATTGTCTTGGCTATGTGGACTCTCTTTTGGTTCCATATGAAGTTTAAGGTGTTTTTTTCCTGTTCTGTGAAGAAGATCATAGGTAGCTTGATGGGGATAGTGTTAAATCTGTAAATTACTTTGGGCAGTATGGCCATTTTCACCATATTGATTCTTCCTAACCATGGACATGGAATGTTTTTCATCTGTTTGTGTCCTCTCTTAATTTCCCTGAGCAGTGGTTCGTAGTTCTCCTTGAAGAGGTCCTTTACATCCTTTGTCAGTTGTATTCCTAGGTATTTTATTCTCTTTGTACCAATTGTGAATGGCAGTTTGTTCTTGATTTGGCTGTTGGTCTGTTATTGGTGTATAGGAATGCTTTTGATTTCTGCAGATTAATTTTGTATCCTCAGACTTTGCTAAAGTTGCTTATCAGTTTCAGGAGATTTTGGGCTGAGAAAAATGGGGTCTTCTAAATAATACAAACATTTTGTCTGCAAATAGAGACCATTTGACTTCCTCCTTTCCTAATTGAATACCCTTTATTTATTTTTCTTGCCTGATTGCTCTGGCTGAAACTTTCAATACTATATTGAATAGGAGTGGTGAGAGAGGGCATTCTTGTCTAGTGCCAGATTTCAAAGGGAATGCTTCCAGTCTTTGCCCATTCAGTATTATATTGGATTTGGGTTTGTTGTAAATTGCTTTTATTAAGATACGTTCCAGCTATATCTAGTTTATTGAGAGATGTTAGCATAAAGCGCTGTTGAATTTTGTTGAACGCCTTCTCTGCATCTATTGAGATAATCATGTGTGTTTTGTCTTTGGTTCTGTTTATGTGGTGGATTATGTTTATAGACTTGCGTATGTTGAACCAGCCTTGCATCCTCAGGATGAATCCTGCTTGATCGTGTTGGATAAGTTTTTTGATGTGCTGTTACAATTGGTTTGCCAGTATTTTATTGAAGATTTTTGCATCTATGTTCATCGTGGATATTGACCTGGGCCTGAAGTTTGTTGTTGTTGTTGTTTCTCTGCTGGGTTTTGGTATCAGGATGATGTTGGTCTCGTAAAATGATTTAGGAAGGATTCCCTCTTTTTGGATTGATTGGAATAGTTTCAGAAGGAATGGTACCAGCTCCTCTTTGTATGTCTGGTAGTTTTCGGCTATGAACAAATCTGGACCTGGGCTTTTTTTGGTTGGTAGGCTCTTAATTGCTGCCTCAACTTCAGCCCTTGTTATTGGTCTATTCAGGGTTTTGACTTCTTCCTGGTTTAGGCTTGGAAGGAGGCAAGTGTCCAGGAATTTATCCATTTCATCCAGGTTTACTGGTTTGTGTGCATAGAGTTCTTTGTAGTAATGTCTGATGACAGTCTGCATTTCCGTGGAACCTGTGGTGATAATTCCCTTTATCATTTTTTATTGCATCCATTTGATTCTTCTCTCCCCGTTTTTATTAATCTGGCTAGCAGTCTGTCTGTTTTGTTGATCTTTTTAAAAAACCAGCTCCTGGATTCATTATTTGGAGGATTTTTTATGTCTCTACCTCCTTCAGTTCTGCTCTGATCCTCATTATTGTCTTCTGCTAGCTTTTGAGGTTTTTTTGATCTTGCTCCTCCAGCTCTTTCAATTTTGATGATAGGGTGTCGATTTTAGATCTTTTCTTGCTTCTCATGTGGGCATTGATTGCTATAAATTTTCCTCTAGACAGTGTTTTAAACGTGTCCCAGAGATTCTGGTACATTGTGTATTCATTCTCATTGGTTCTGAAGAACATCTTTATTTCTGCCTTCACTTCATTGTTTATCCAGTCAACAATCTGGAGCCAGTTGTTCAGTTTCCATGTAGTCGTGTGGATCTGAGTTGGTTTCTTTATCCTGATGTCTAATTTGATTGCACTGTGATCTGAGAAACTGTTTGTTATGATTTCCATTCTTTTGCATTTGCTGAAGAGTGATTTACTTCCAATTATGTGGTCAGTTTTAGAGTAGGTATGATGAGGTACTGAGAAGAATATATATTCTTTGGATTTGGGGTGGAGAGTTCTGTAGATGTCTGTTAGGTTTACTTGATCGAGATCTGAGTTCAAGTCCTGGATATCCTTGTTAATTTTCTGTCTCGTTGATCTAATGTTGACAGTGGAGTGTTAAAGTCTCCCACTATTACTGTGTGGGAGTCTAAGTCTCTTTGAAAGTCTTTAAGAACTTGCTTTATGTATCTGGGTGCTCCTGTATTTGGTGCATATATATTTAGCATAGTTAGCTCTTCTTGTTGCATTGATCCTTTTACCATTATGTAATGCCCTTCTTTGTGTCTTTTGATCTTTGTTGCTTTAATATTTTATCAGAGACTAGGATTGCAACTCCTGGTTTTTTTTTTTTTTTTTTTTGCTCTCCATTTGCTTGGTAAATCTTCCTCCATCCCTTTGAGCCCATATGTATCCTTGCATGTGAGATGAGTTTCCTGAATACAGCACACTGATCGGTTTTGACTTTTTATCCAATTCACCAGTCTGTGTCTTTTGATTGGGGCATTTACCCCATTTACATTTAAGTTTAATATTTTTATGTGTGCATTTGATCCTGCCATTTTGATGCTAGCTGGCTGTTTTTCCAATTAGTTAATGCATTTTCTTCATTGTGTCAGTGGTCTTTACCATTTGGTACATTTTTGGAGTGTCTGGTACTGGTTGTTCCTTTCCTTGTTTAGTGCTTCTTTCAGGAGCTTTTGTAAGGCAGGTGTGGTGGTGATGAAATATTTCAGCAATTGCTTGTTCTTAAAGGATTTTCTTTCTCCTTCTCTTATGAAGCTTAGTTTGGCTGGATATGAAATTCTAGATTGAAAGTTCTTTCGTTTAAGGATGTTGAATCTTGGCCCCCACTCTCTTCTGGCTTGTAAGGTTTCTGCTGAGAGATCTGCTGTGAGTCTGATGGACTTTGCTTTGTGGGTAACCAGACCTTTCTCTCTGGCTATCCTTAGCATTTTTTCCTTCATTTCTACCCTGGTGAATCTGATGATTATGTGCCTTGGGATTGCTCTTCTTGAGGAATATCTTTGTGATGTTCTCTGTATTTCCTGGACTTGAATGGTGGCCTGGCTTGCTAGGTTGGGGAAGTTCTCCTGGATAGTATCCTGAAGGGTGTCTACCAGCTTGTATTCATTCTCACTGTCACATTCAAGTACACCTATCAAATGTAGATTAGGTCTTTTCACATAATCCCATATTTCTTGGAGGTTTTGTTCATTTCTTTTTATTCTTTTTTCTCTAATCTTGCCTTCTCGTTTTGTTTTATTTCATTGAGTTGATCTTCAATCTCTGATATTCTTTTTTTCTATGTGGTCGATTCGGCTATTGAAACTTGTGTATGCTTCGCAAAGTTCTCTTGTAGTGTTTTTCAGTTCCGTCAGGTCATTTATATTCTTCTCTAAGCTGTTTATTCTCATTAGCATTTCATCAAACCTTTTTTCAAGGTTCTTAGTTTCTTTGCATTGGGTTAGAACATGATCTTTTAGCTCTGAGAAATTTGTTATTACCCACCCTCAGAAGCCTGTTTCTGTCAATTCATCAGACTCATTCTCCATCCAGCTTTGTTCTCTTCCTGGTGTGGAGTTGTGATCCCTTGGAGGAGGAGATGCATTCTCGTTTTTGCTGTTTTCATCCTTTTTGCACTGGTTTCTTCCCATCTTTATGGATTTATTTACCTGTGGTCTTTGTAGTTGGAGACTTTCGGATGGGGTCTCTGAGTGGAAGTCCTTTTTGTTGATGAAGTTATTTCTTTCTGTTTTTTAGTTTTCTTTCTAACCATCAGGCCTCTCTGCTGTAGGCCTGCTGGAGGTCCACTCCAGACCCTGCTTGCCTGGGGATCACCCAAAGGGGCTGTAGAACAGTAAGGGTTTCTGCCAGTTTCTTCTTCTGTTACCTTCCTCCCAGAAAGACACCTACCAGGCATTCAGCCTGAGCTCTCCTTTACCAGTGTTTCTTTGGATATGCAGGCATCAGGGAGCTGCTTGAGGAGACAGTCTGTCCCTTATAGGAGCTCACGTGCTGAGCTGGGAGCTCCATTGTTCCATTTAGAGCTTCTGGGCAAGTACCTTTATGTCTGCTGCAGCAGAACTCAGAAACACCTTTTTCCCCAGGTGCTCTGTCCTGGGATGGTGGGGCTTTATTTATAAGTTTCTGACATGTTGCTGCCTTTTTTCAGAGATGCGCTGCCCAGCAAGGTGGTAGTCTAGCCACAGTCTGCCAGCAGAGGCGTTACTGAGCTGCTGTGGGTTCTGCCCTGCTGATGTGTAAAGTTCCTGTTAGAACTGCCTTGGCAATGGTGGTCTGCCTCAATAATGGCTGGCTGCCTCAGTAATGGTGGACTGCCTCAGTAAAGGCAAATTGCCTTGGTAACGGTGGACTGCTTCAGTAATGGCTGACACCCTAACCCCCAGAGCTGGACTGTCTTAGGTCCAGCTGCACTTACTGTGAAACACTCAATCCAGAGGGTTTCAGATTGCTGGTCTTTGTAGGGGATGGGACCTGCTGAGCCAGATCACCTGTCTCCCTGTTTCAGCCCACTTTTTTTCAGTTGAATGGGTAGCTCTATATCCCTGGTGTTCCAGGCGCCTGTTGAAATGGCCACCTGGATTTGTGTGGGTTTTTGTGCAGAGATCCTCAGCGCTGGCTGAAATAGCCATGCTGGAAACTTGTGGCGCATTCCAGCCTGGGAATCTCGCAGTTTGTGGGCAGTAAAAACTCATTTGGAAATGTGGTGATCACCCACCTTCTGCATTCTTCTCGTTGGGAACTGCACTCCAGAGCTGTTCCTATTTGGCCATCGTGGATGTCTTCCCTCTATTTCTTTGAAAAATGTTGGTAGTTTTATAGGTATAGCATAGAATCTGAAAATTGCTTTGGGCAATATGGCCATTTTAATAATATTGATTCTTCCTACTCAAGAGCATGGGATGTTTTCCATTTGCTGTGTCATCTCAGATTTCTTTTGGCAGCATTTTATTATTCTTGCTGTAGAGATTTTTCACCTCCTTGGTTAGCTGTATTCCTAGGGTTTTTTTGTTTGTTTTTTTTTCTTTTCTTGCTGAAATTGTTAATGATGTTGCTTTCTCAATTTGGCTTCCAACTTGGACACTGTTGATGTATAGAAATGCGTGTGATTTTTGTACTCTGAAACTTTGGTGATTTATTAGATCAGGGAATCAAGGAGCTTTTTGGCAGAGACTGTGGGATTTCCTAGGTATAAAATCATATCATTTGTGAAGAGAGATGGTTTGATTGTCTCTCTTATTTGGATGGGCTTGCCTGACTGCTCTGGCTGTAACTTCCGGTACCATGTTGAATAGCAGTGGTGAGAGTGGGCATCTTTCTCTTGTTCTGTTCTTAAAAGGTATGCTTCCATCCTTTGCCCATTCAGTATGATGTTGGCTATGGTTGGTAACCTATGGCTCTTTTTATTTAGAGGTCAGCTCCTTCAGTGCCTAGTTTGTTGAGGGTTTTTAACAGGAAGAGATACTGAATTTTATCAGAAGACGTTCTTGCATCTATCGAGATGATCATATGGTGTTTAATTCTATTTATTTGATAAATCACACTGATTGATTTGCATATGTTTAAGCAACAATGCATCCTAGGAATACCTACTTGGTTGTGGTGGATTAGCATTTTGATGTGGTGCTGGATTTAGTTTGCGGATATTTTTGTCCAGGATTTTTACATCCATGTTCATCAGGGATATTGGTCTGAAGCTTTCTTTTTTTGTTGTGTCTGTACCAGGTTTTAGTATCAGAATGATACTAGCTTCATAGAATGTGTTAGGAAGGAGGATTCCTTCCTCCTCAATTTTTTAGAATCTACTGTTGTATTTTGAACTGTCACCATTTTATAGATCTGGGAGATGAAGCTTAGATAGGCTCAGGGATTAGTTCTAATAAATTGCTTATTACCAAGTAATTCAGTTATGGAGCTGGGATTTGAACCTAAGATCTAGGGTTCCAAGGACTACAGTCTCACCAACTGTGCTACATAATTTTCTTGTACCAAGAATATTTCCATAGGTAAAATACCCTTCTTTTGCTCTTTGAAGTACCCAGTTTACACAGAGTCGTATAGCCATCGAGACAATCAAATCCTTTCTGCCACTTTGAAAACAATACCTATATTCATACCTGGAGTCCCTGGAAGCCATTGCTCTGTCTTCTGTTGCCACCTACATTTTAAAAATGTATTCTTATTTTGAAATTCTATTTACTTGCATAAACTTAAGGGATACAAATGCAATTTTGTTATGTGCATATATTTCTTGGTGAAGTCTTGGCTTTTAGTGTAGCCGTCATCATCCAAATAATGTACATCGTACCCATTAAGTTATTTTTCCTCACCCACTCTCCTTCTGTCCCCCACTTCCTAGTCTCTAATATCTGTCATTTTGTTTCATCTTCTCCTTATAAGTGGAAACATGCAGTATTTGACTTTGTGTTTTGGAGTTGTTTTGCTTATGATAATCGCTTCTAGTTCCATCCATGTTGCTCCAAAACATGATTTCCTTCTTGTTTTATGGCTGAATAGGATTCCATTATGTATGTATGCCATATTTTCTTTATCCAGTCATCTGCTGATGAACACATAGGTTGATCCCATATCTTTGCTATTGGGAATAGTGCTGTGACAAATATAAAAGTGTAGGTATCTTTCTGACAGTTTCTTTTTCTTTGGGCAGATACATGGTAGTGGGATTGTTGAACTGAATGGTAGTTTTGTCTTAGCTCTTTGAGAAACCTCCATACTGTTTTCCACAGAGGTTCTACTGACAGTGTATAAGCATTCTTTTCTTCACATCTTCACCAACATCGGTTTTTTGTTGTTGTTGTTTTGACCTAATTGCCATTCTAACTGGTATAAGATGACATCATTGTGGTCTCACGATTTAGTGATGTTGAGCATTTTTTTCACATGATACTTTATCATTTGTATGTCTTTTAAAAAATATCTATGTCTGTTCACTACTTTTTAATGGGATTTTGTTTTTATTCCTTTTAAATTATGGATATTATTTTTCTGTCAGATGCAAAGTTTGTGAATATTTTCTCACATTCTGCATGTTGTCTCTTCTGTTGCTTATTTCCTTTGCTGTGCAGAAACTTTATTTCATTACGTCTCAGTTTTCCTTTTTTTTTTTTTTTNTTTTTTGTAGCTTGTGTTTTTGAGGTCTTAGTCATGAATTATTTTCCTAGACCAATATCCAGAAAAGTTTTCCCTAGGTTTTCTTCTCATATTTTTACAGTTTCCAGTCTTACATTTAATTCATCCTGAGTTTATTTTTGTCTATGATGAGAGATGTGGGCCTATCTACATTTTTTAGTGTAAGGTTTACCAATCTGTGGCTGGCTTGTCCAGGGTAAAAATGTGCGTTGGTCAGATTAACAAAAATATATGGTTGAATTGACAGTTTCACCTCTTATTGTAAATGAATAGATTGACATTCTGATTCGAATTTCTTTCTATGTTGCTTGGTTATTAGGAGAGAATTAACAGGTGTGTGTTTGCTTGAAAATATTCTCTTTTATAAAATAAAATGACATATGCATATGTTTTACATTTGTGGGAGGGATGAATATGATCGTAGATACAGCAAAATATTAGATTATAATGCCTTCTTTAAGTATGTGTAAAATTTATATTGGTCAAAATATTTATTGGTGACCAAAATCAGAAGCACATTGAAACAAATATTCACAATCAGATTGAATTTCAGATTGGGTTTGATATGGTTAGGCTTTGAGTCCTCATGCAAATCTCATCTTGAATTGTAATCCTCATAATTCCCAGGTATCAAGGAAGAGACCAAGAAGTAATTGAAGGATGCTGATAGTGCATGAGTTCTCCTGAGATCTGATGGTTTTAGAAGGGGCTCTTCCACCTTTGCTCCATACTTCTCCTTCCTGCCACCTTGCAAAGAAGGTATCTGCTTCCCCTTTGGCTTCTATCATGATTGTAAATTTCCTGAGGTCTCTCCAGCCGTGCTGAACTGGTGAGTCAGTTAAACCTCTTTTCTTTAGAAATTACTCAGTATTGGGTACTTCTTTATAGCAGTATAAAAATGGACTAATACAGGTTTGTTTCAGTAAGTGTTTTGAACACAAGTTGTTTAACCAATGACTATTTATTGAATGTCTTCATCAGGCTAGAAACTGGATGAAGAGGTTGGGGCTTTAGTTGGAGTGAAAAACATTCTCAGCTGGGAAAAAAAAAAAACAGCAAGTACGATGGGTCGAAACGAGAGGAACGTGGTATATGGAGTCATGAAGGAAGACAGGTAGCCAAAGGGACATAAGGAAACCAATGGGTATGAGAGCAAAGTAGAGCATAGGCAGGGCTTGGATCTTATTACTGGTTTCTATGATGTGTATATTATGAAGAGTATCATTTCACTCACTAGCTTTGCCCAAATATATTTGACTGTATTTACATCCCATCTGTCCCACTGTGGATTGCTGAAGAAGCTTATACTGTCAGTGTACTTTTTTTTTTTTTTTTGGAGACACTGAGATGGAGTTTTGTTCTCATCACCCAAGCTGGAGTGCAAAGGCGCGCTCTCGGCTCACTTCAGTCAAAGTACTTTCTTCTCTCCTGTGTACTCAACTATTCCTTCTCAAATGATTCCTTTCCATTGACTTTAAAACTTTGTTGTAGCTTTCCTATATGACCCACAAACTTCTCCTCCATGACTGCTTTAGCTCCCTGCACGTACTGCTTTCTTGCCTACCCTTCATAGCCAGTGTGCTGAAAGCACTTCCCTGTCCTCACTTGCTTGCCTTCCACGCACCCTCTCTAATTTAGCTTCCACCTTCACCAAAACGACTTTTATGTGCAATGATTGATTGCTGTCCATCCCATGGTTCTCTTCTTAGTAAACTGAACAGTATTAAAAACTGCCTTTTTCTGGAGCACTAACTTCCCGTGGTTTTCAGGATAGCCCATCCTTCTCCTTCTTCACGTCTGGTGGTATACTCAGTCTTGTCTGCCAGGAATCAGTTAATACTGGTTACCTAGAAATCCCTCCTCTTTTACTCCCTACTGTCTCCAAAGTTGCTTTCAGCCCCCTTTGTTGTCCTGCTATGAGAATGACATAGGCTAGTTACCGTATCTGTTCATCTAATAATTGTAAAGATAAAATGAGTTCATATATGGAAAGTGCTTAAAGTAATGCCAGGCAAATAGTAGTTGCCCCCTGAATTTACAGCTGTAGTTATAGTTTGTGGGTGAAACCTGAATGACATCTGTCCATACCTATGTATTCAGTGGCCTATAACCATCTCCATATTCAACTGTAAAGGCACTTCAAACTCAGTGTGTCCAAGACCTAATGGATGTCATTCTGGTGCTTCATCCCCAGAAAAATAAACGTGGTCTCTCCTTGTGTTTCCTGCTTTAATGAGTAGTCCAACCATTCTGCCATTTGCACAAGCCAGCAAACTAATTTGGCCCACTAAATTTCTACGAAAAGCTTCCATTTCTCAACATTTCCTCTGCCAGCGATACCATCATCTTTCAACTGAGTCTATAAAAAGAGATTGCCTTGTTTTCATTCTGCTGACTCATCAGCCCCTGTAAGTTCTCTCCCAACCCCCACTGCCAGAATGCTTATTTCAGAAGGCCACCTTGAATCCCCCTTTGCTTCAGGCCTTTCCATGGCTTCCCATTGACTCAGAATAATGACCAGAATTCTTCACATGATCTTCCAGGTCCAGCCTCTGAGGACTGTCCCCATCCCATCTCCATCTGTTCCCTCCACTCCAGCTGTGCCTGTCACTTTCAACTGCTACACACTACTCTCCCCAACCAGAGGATTTGTAGATGCAATGCTCCATGCTGGAAAGCTCTATCCACCTTTGTAAGTAATGTCTTATGCATCCATTATCTCAGCTCAGACCTCTCTTTTTCAGGGAAGACTTTCTTGATCTCCTGCTCTACTTCAGGTTACTATTTTATGCCACAAACTATATTATGCTCCTTTAGAGTAAGTACCTCATTTTTTAATTGTAATATTGTGTTGGGGATCCCCAAGATGATTCTCATGCTCAATGATTTGCTGGAAAGACTCACAGGATTCAAAAAAGCTGTTATACTCATGGTTAAAGTTTAATATATTGAAAGGATACAGAGAAAAAGGGAGCAAAGTGAAAAGGTGGATAGCGCGGAGTAGAGGAGACATCAAGCCCCAGCTTCCCATTGGCCTCTTCCCGTGGAACTGCATGGATTACACTTAATTTTCTCAGCAACAATGTGTGACAACAAAGGGTTGCCAACTAAGGAAACTCACTCGAGTCATGTGTCCAGGGTTTTTATTGGAGGTCAGTCATATAGGCATGCAGCACCTTAGCTACTAGTCTTCAGGGCTCAGAGATTAAATTGATACAGCATGATCCAAAGCCTCAGGCATACCAAAACGTGTTTGCCATAAATCACATTGTTGGCATAAACTCCTACCTCAACAAATGGCTCAGAAGTAATCTTCCCAGGAGCCAGGCCAAGACCAGTCTTGAAACTCTGGGAATGTGCAGGGTTTGAGCAGCCCAGGTCTGCTGACTTAAACTCTTTTCTGCACAAGTGTCAATAGTGCCATTATTTAATTAATGTCTCTCTTCCCACAGACTACATGAGAGCAAAGTCTGTAACTATGTAGTCTTTAGCATAGCTGCTGTTAATTGGAGGTACTCCGTGAACTCTTGTTGAATGAATGAATAAAATCTACTTCTGATTGTCTTTATCTCCTTCTAGCCTATACTGTCTTCTATGCCTTTCTGCCCTACAGCTTTCAAGCACTTCTTTGAGTCTTGTCATGCATTTTTACCTAAAGTTACTTTGTGTTGAGTAATAAGTAGTTAAGTACTTAAAATATTTATTTTATTACTCTGACTCCCAATTATATGCCTATACCTCCTGGCATTGTTCTGTCTACATATTAAACTTTAAACTGGCAAATGTTTTTCACAGTTATACTTGAAATACATGTATAACTGTGAAAAACATTTACAGGGTCAGATTATGTGATATTAGTATATCAGTGTATCAAATAATCTGACCTATAAATGTTGTTTTTCACAATTTATATATATAAAGACTTCCTTGACCACCTACTTACTTCAGGTAATTATGTTATACCACAAACTATATTATGCTCCTTTAGAGTAAGTACATATATAAATCTGATATACTGATTTATATATATATAAAATTAGATATATATAAACATATATAAATTTATATATATTTGTATTATATAAATGATATATATAGAAATTTATATATATAAATTATATATACAATTTATAAATGTAAATTATATATTTACACATATATACATATTATATATTTATTATAAATATAAATTATATATTTATAAATCATTTATATAATTCATATATAATATATATAATATATATTTTTTCATATAATGTAATATATATATTTTTTCATATATAATATATATTATATATTATATATAATATATATAATATATTATATATAATATATATTTTATATATTTTATATATAATATATAATATACATTTTATATATTATATATAATATATATTTTATATATTATATATAATATATATTTTATATATTATATATAATATATATTTTATATATTATAATATATATTAAAATATATAAATATACATATAAATAATATATATGTAATATATAAATATTTATAATATAAATATGTATAAATATATAAATATATGTTATATATAATATATAATACATTATAATATATATAATTATATTATATTTATATTTATTATATATAATAATTACATTATAATTTATATATTACATATGTATTATTTATATATAATACATATGTATTTATATATTACATATATATTATTTATACATGTATATATATAAATATATATGTAATATATATATACTTTATATATATAATATATATGATATATGATATATATTAAATTGTATATAATATATATATTATATATTATATATTATATATTATATATAATATACATTTATTATATATTACATATATATTATATTATATATAATATATAATAGACATTTATTATATATTACATATATATTATTTATATATATTCATTATATATTATATATAAATATATATTATATATTTATATATAATTTATAATTTATACTATATAATTATAATACATAAAAATATAGTAATATATAAATATATAATACATAATTTATATTTATAAATATATTTACATATAATATATAATACATTATATAGTTTATATATTACATATAATTAATATATATCATATACATATTTATATATGTATATAATGTACATATTATATAGTCATATATAAATTATAATATATAATTATTGTAATATATATATAAATATATATATTTAAAAATACACATAAATAATTTATGTACATAAATTTCTATATGTAAATCAGTATATCAGATTATTTAATATCTTGTTATAAGCACCAAGGCTATTTCTGAATGAATGAGGTATTGATCCAGCATCAGCCTTAAGAGTTCTAGTAAGCACAAGATCCCCAGGCAAGATGGCCAAATAGGAACAGCTCCCAGTGAGATTGACGCAGAAGGTGGGTGATTTCCACATTTCTAACTGAGGTACCTGGTTCGTTTCATTGGAATTGGTTAGACAGTAGGTGCAGCCCAAGGAAGGGAAGCCAAAGCAGGGTGGGGCGTTGTTTCACCCAGCAAGTTGCACAAGGGACTGGGGAACTCCCTCTTGTAGCCAAGGAAGGCTTACCAAGCAAATAGAAAGTAAAAAAAAAGCAGAGGTCACAATCCTACTCTCTGATAAATAGACTTTAAACCAACAAAGAGAGAAAGAAGGGCATTGCATCATGGTAAAGGGATCAATGCAACAAGAACGAACTCTCCTAAATACAAGTGCACCCAATACAGGAGCACCTAGATAGAGTCCCACGCAGTAAGAGGGGGACACTTTAACACTCCTCTGTCAATATTAGATCAATGAGACAAAATTAACAAGAATATCAAAGATTTTAACTCAGATCTAGACCAAGCAGTCCTAATAGACATCTACAGAACATTCCATCCCAAATACACAGAATATACATTATTCTCAGCAGCACATTGCACTTGTTCTAAAATTGACCACATAATTGGAAGTAAAACATGCCTCAGCAAATGCAGAACAATGGAAATCGTAACAACAGTCTCTCAGACCACAATGCAGTCAAGTAGAACTGAGGATTAAGAAACTCACTCAAACCACACAATTATATGGAAACTGAACAACCTGCTCCTGAATGACTACTGGATAAATAATGAAATGAAGGCATAAATAAAGATGTTCTTTGAAACCAATGAGAACGAAGACACAATGTAGCAAAATTCCTGGGTCACATTTAAAGCAGTGTCTAGAGGGAAATTTATAGTCCTAAATGCCCACGAGAGAAGTGAGGGAAGATCTAAAATCAACACCCTAACATCACAATTAAAAGAACTAGAGGCACAAGATCAAACAAATTCAAAAGCTAGCAGAAGACAAGACATAACTAAGATCAGAGCAGAACTGAAGGAGATAGATAGAGACACAAAAACCCTTCAAAAAATCCAGAAGCTGTTTTTTTTTTTTTTTTTTTTTTTTCTAAAAATCAACAAAATACATAGACCACTAGTAAGGCTAATAAAAAAGAAAAGAGATAAGAAACAAAGCAATAAAAAAATGATAAAGGGGATATCACCACCGATCACACACAAACACAAACTCCCATCATAAATTACTACAAACACCTCTGTGCAAATAAACCAGTAAATCTAGAAAAAATGGATAAATTCCTGGACACTTAAACACTCCCAAGACCAAGCCAGGAACAAATTGAATCCCTGAACAGACCAATAACAGGTTCTGAAATTGAGGCAGCAATTAATATCCTACCAACCAAAAAAAGTCCAGGACCAGACTGTTTCGCAACCAAATTCTACCAGGGGTACAAAGAGGAGCTGGTACCGTTTCTTCTAAAACTCTTCCAAACAATACAAAAAGATGGAATGCTCCCTAACTCATTTTATGAGACCAACATCGTGCTGATACCAAAACCAAGCACAGACACTACTAAAAAGTAAAATTTCGGATCAATATCCATGGTGAACATTGATGTGAAAATCCTCAATAAAATACTGGCAAATCAAATCCAACAGTACATTTAAAAGTGTATCCTTCATGTTCAAGTCAGCTTCATCTTGGGGATGCAAAGCTGGTTCAACATACACAAATCTCTGTAAATGTGATCCATCACGTAAACAGAACCAAAGACAAAAACCACAGGATTATCTCAATAGACGCAGAGAAGGCCTTCAACAAAATTCAACAGCCCTTTATGCTAAAAAGTCAATAAACTAGGTATTGATAGAATATTTCTCAAAATAATAAGAACTATTGATCACAAACCCACAGCCAATATCATAGTAAATGAACAAAAACTGGAAGCATTCCCTTTGAAAACTGGCACAAGACAAGAATGCCCTCTCTCACCACTTTTATTAAACATAGTATTGGAAATTCTAGCCAGGGCAATCAGACAAGAAATAAAGGGTATTCAATTAGGAAAAGTGGAAGTCAAATTGTCTCCATTTGCAGACGACATGATTGTATACTTCGAAGACCCCATCTTCTCAGCCCATAATCTCCTTAATGTGATAAGCAACTTCAGCAAAGTCTCAGGATAGAAAATCAATGTGCAAAAATCACAAGCATTCCTATACACCAATAACAGACAAACAGCCAAATCATCAGTGAACTCCTATTCACAATTGCTACAAAGAATAAAATACCTAGGAATACAGCTAACAAGGGATGTGAAGGACCTCCTCAAGGAGAACTATACGCCATTGCTCAAGCAAATTAGACAGGACACAAACATAGGAAAAACATTCCATGCTCATGGTTACGAAGATTCAATATTGTGAAAATGGCCATACTACCCAAAGTAATTTATAGATTCAATGCTATCTCCATTAAGCTACCATTGACTTTCTTCACAATATTGGAAAAAAACCACCTTAAATTTCATATGGAACCAAAAAAGAGCCCACATAGCCAAGACAATACTAAGCAAAAACAAAACAAAACAAAACAAAAAAGCTGGAGGCATCACACTACCTGACTTCAAACTATACTACAAGCCTTCAGTAACTAAAACAGCATGGTACTGGTACCAAAACAAATACAGAGGCCTCAGAAATGATGCCACACACCTATAACCATCTGATCTTTGACAAACCTGACAAAAACAAGCAATGGGGAAAGGATTCCCTATTTAATAAAGGGTGTTGGAAAAACTGGCTAGTGATATGCAGAAAGCTGAAACTGGGTTCCTTCCTTACACCTTATACAAAAATGAACTCAAAATGGATTAAGGATTTAAACATAAGACCTGAAACTGTAACAACCCTAGAAGAAAACCTAGGCAATACCATTCAAGACACAGGCATGGGCAAGGACTTGATGACTGAAACACCAAAAGCAATGACAGCAAAAGCCAAAACACACACAAATGGTATCTAATAAAACTAAAGAGCTTCTGCACAGCACAAGAAACTATCATCAGAGTGAACAAGCAGCCTACAGAATGGGAGAAAATTTTTGCAGTCTACCCATCTGACAAAGGGCTAATATCCAGAAGCTACAAAGAACTTAAACAAATATACAGGAAAATAACAACCCCATCAAAAAGTGGGTAAAGAATATGAACAGACACTTATCAAAAGGAGACATTTATGCAGCCAACAAACATATGATAAAAAAGCTTATCATCACCAGTCATTAGAGAAATGTAAATCAAAACCACATTGAGATACCATCTCACGCCAGTTAGAATGGCGATCATTAAACAGTCAGGAGACCACAGATGCTGGAGAGGATGTGGAGAAATAGGGATGCTTTTACACTATTGGTAGGAGTGTAAATTACTTCAACCATTGTGGAAGACAATGTGGTGAATCCTCAAGGATCTAGAACTAGAAATACCATTTGAACCAGCAATCCTATTACTGTGTATATAAGCAAAGAATTATAAATTGTTCTATTATACAAACACATGCACACGTATGTTTATTGCAGCACTGTTCACAAGAGCAAAGATGTGGAATGAACGCAAATGCCCATCAAAGATAGACTGGATAATAAAAATGTGGCACATATACACTATGGAATACTATGCAGCCATAAGAAAGGATGAGTTCATGTCCTTTACAGGGACATGGATGAAGCTGGAATCCATCATTCTCAGCTAACTAACAGAAGAACAGAAAACCAAACACTGTATGTTCTCACTCATAAGTGAGAGTTGAACAATGAGAACACACGGACACAGAGAGGGGAACATCACACACGGGGGACTGTTGGCCGGTGGGGGTTTAGCGGAGGGATAGCAGGGGTGGGAGGATAGGGCAGGGACAGCATTAGGAGAAATACCTAATGTAGATGACAGGGTGATGGATGCAGTCCGCCACCATGGTACATGTATACCTACGTAATAAGCCTGCATGTTCTGCACATGTAGCCCAGAACTTAAAGTACAATTTAAAAAAAGAATTCTAGTAAACAAATTATGCTTACCTTTGAAGCTATTGATTATAAATATTGAATTTTATCCTGGATGTATCAGAAATATTAGGAAGAAGGTTTCCTGAAATGACGAGATATATCCCCATTGTCTCTGTGAGATGGAAGAGCAAGTGTGTCCTGACAATCCATAGTTTCTTAACCTTCAAAGTCCACATGACACCAGAGTGCTTCACTACATCCAGAATTTCTGTTTGGCCAAGGTAGAGAGGTGTCAGGCCCATTTTGGCAATATATTTGGATGAATCTCCATAAAAAATTTGTTGTGTTAGTATTGGATTATAACCCAAGGTATAAAAGAAATACCCATGAGCCCATACTGATAAGAAACATGATCAAATAAATGGGAGAGTGGGATAATTTTCCCATGCAGCAGAATGCAAAACAATTTATGTCGATATTCTGCTCACAAGTGGGTAGAACAGAACTTCCCACTCCTTAAGTTTGGGATGCATATAGTGACTTTCTTCCAAAGAGTACAGTACAGAAAAGTGGGTGATGAGAAGAGTAACTTTACAGTGGAGAAACGTGACAAACAGCCGGGTGATGAAGGCTCACACTAATAGTATAAGGCAAGCTGAGGGTATGTATTTTAAGATCATTTCGTGAGAATGGTACTTTACCTCTGTGGTCTTCCTTCCCAAAATCCGTAACCTCAGTCAAACCCTAAGAAAAACATCAGCCAGACTCAAATTTAGGGCATTCTACGAAAATAACTGACGAGTTCTCCCTCCAACTGTCAGGGTCATCAAAAACAAGGAAGTCTGAGAAACTCACAGCCAAGACATGCCTAAAATGACAAATAAATAATGTGGTAGCCTGCATGGAACCCTGGAACATAGGAAAAGAATGTTAGCTCAAAACGAAGCAAATCCAATGAAGTATGGGCTTTAGTTAATAATACTGTATATTGATTATTCATTAATTGTGACAAATAGGAGTTGTTAGTAATAGGGAAAAATGGGACTTCTGTATATCTTTGAAATTTTTCTGTATATCTGAACTATGCTAACATTTTAGTACTTCTAAAGGATTTTATTACATAATTGTATGTTAGTTTAATCCCCACACTAATGAAATTTATCAGTTGTATTTGTGTTTGATTAGACATGATCTCAAGTTGATTGGAATTACTCAGATTTCTTCATGCAGCTGTTGCAGTTGTCATAAGGTTGATTTTTCTACAATCCACACAGAAATCATTACATTATTGTTCAATTTTTGAAAAATAATCCTGTCATTATAAAATTGAGATTCTTTAAGAAAGTAGAAAGGTTGTAAGATGTTATGAGTCATAGAGTATTTCCAGTTTTGAAGTAATCAGACAAAAATCATTAAATTAACTCAGTAAATTGGCATACAATTTTGAAAAAAAGTACTTTTGAGAGGACCAGTCCAGACAATGTGTCTGTAACATAGGCTTTACAAACTTAGTTTGATTAATTTTTGTTTTTCCGAGGATTTGATTCTTTTCTGTAATTACCGTTCTGTTTTTTTCTGACAGGCTATCAAATATTGGCTGCCTTAAACTCCCTGTGAATTGAGTTATTCTCAGTAATACTCTGTATTATGAAGGCATTATTTGAGTGGCTGTCCAGTGTGATCTGGTTATTTGGAGTTTTACATAAAACAGGTGGTTCTTTCCATCTCATTGACATTTCTTATTATCCAGAATTCACCATCCTTTTCTATGGCTCATCATAAACAGGCCATCACACACAGGGCTCTATCCTATAGTGTGCCCCAGTTTATTTGGCTTTTCATTTACATTCTAATCTTTTGTCTTAGATACTCCACATTCCCTTGTTTTTGGACTTTATCTAAAGTCCAAAACTTGCTATATGATCATATGTTTATTACACTGGGAATAATTCCCGAAAGGCTTTGTAACAGCAAGTCATATTTGTTTGGCTCTGTGAGATGGCTCAGACACCTCTGATTCCAGTCAGAGGGGCCATTTACTTTGAGTGGACATGAGGCCAATGCTCAGAACCAAAGAGGAAGCAGCCTGTGACGTGTGATCCTGCAATCTCAGTGCTGCTCAATGGGGCCATTTCTGCTGACCCAGATACCGGGAGTTGACGCTGTTTGTCCAAACCTCTGTACTGATTTTCCTTGACTTCGATGTGATGCTTTGCTCTCGAGCTGTTGTACTCTGACTGTAATTCCACGAGCACAGGCTTTGGCATCATGAAGAACAATGTCTGAATTCTGCCTCCATTGTTTGTTACCTTTTTGATCTTGAGGATGTTACTTAATCTCTGTGGGTTTCAGTTTCCTCATCTGTCAAAAGAGAATAATAGCACAGTGGCAGAGCTGTTACAACAATTAGATAAAATATCTCCAAAACTCCTTTAGAAAGCCCGATTCTGTGTCATGGACACTAACTGTGAGGCCTGAGCAGATTCAAGAGAAGGATCTGCCTTTGATTTGGTTCTGGGTGCTGGGGGTCACGTGGGAGAAGAGAAACAGAAAGAAGAGATACAAGGCAGGTAATGGACTCTGGGCAAGGATTTTGGAGCCTCACACCTGAGTATGCAGCCTGGCTCTCCCATGTGTTGGCTCTGTGGCCTTGTCGTTATTGAACTTCTCTGATGCTACAGTTTTCTCAGCTATAAAGTGGAGACTGAAATAGTGCCTAACTCAGTAACATGGAGTGCTCAGAGCAGTGTCTAGCATGCAGTAAGTATTAATTGTCCAGTATTATTAGACGCATTCTTTTCCTAAGGAAAGAATACGTATACAAATAAAAGACGTATTATTTTACATTTACTACACCAGATAATCCACTTACTCATCAATGTGTCTTTTTCCAGCCTCAGTAAGAGTATGAAAATTATTTTGGCCTTTTTAATATACTGATATAAACAAAAGTTTCTCCTTTCAAAGAAGTCATATGAAGAGGTGCTACTTTTATGTCTATATATCAACATATTTGAATAATTATTTTTAAATTTTCCTTAGATGCTGGAAAAAGATATTCTTTTCAGTATCCTCAGTAATTACAAATCTTTGTCTTTGAATACAGAGTATCAAGAATTAAGCCAACTCTATTAAATTATCTATGTTGATAATCTGTCTTCTATATGTATAATTTTGCATACTTGTACAGTTATATACATTTTATAACTTTATGATGTTAATAAAACTACACATATCCATTTATACATAAACCGTATGTGTGTCTGTGTTTTGGAAAAGGGATGATCAGGAACCAGTGTTTCATGTAAGCTGAGTTATTTTCATGAGGATAAAGTCAATGATTAAGTCACACCTCCTATAAAAAAAATCACATGTGATTTATTGCATGTTTCAGAAGTTTTAAAATAAAGCCCAATTAGGTTTTTGTCCTTAAGGGACAAATTCTACATAAAGCATGGATTGAGTCAAATGGAGTAAAAAATAAACATCTTTTCTTTCCAGTGTGCTGTCCTTTTCTTCCCTTCCATATATCTATATCCTATAGACACCGTAATACTATAGCACTGATCTTGGGGGACCTGCAGAAAAGGCCATCAGATGCAGGGGTGGGGGTGCTGTACTTCAATAAGATGCTCAGTATAACCTTGGGCATAAGCCTGCCTCCTCTGTTGCTTTAGGAAGCCTCACTGCCTTAGCAGCTAATGATATATCTGTGTGCACTTGGCATCCTGAACATGCCCACTTTAATTATTTTAAGGTTTCCTCTAAAAGTCTACCTTCCTACTTGAATGGAGATGTGGTCATTTGTGCTAATTGCATTTTAGAGTCTCTATTATATTGGTTACAGTAAGCTAATGTTTACAACTTGTGTTCATATCAAATGCCATTGGGCACTTAATTATGCAACAATTTGCTATTTAGGTATATTTTGCAAACATCAGAAAGCATCAGTCCATCTCCACATCATTCTCTATGTCTGGACTATGTGTTCATCATACAGTTGTGGCTTTCTTTTTTCAGGCTCATTGAAGTGCTGCATGCCCAGTGCTATTCAAGCCCAGGGTCCTGGCTTGAGGGCCCTCTGCCTGATGCCCAAAAAAGGGATGTAAGACTGAGATAATATTATTGCACTAGGGTCTCTGCCACGAGGCTTTTAAGAACGAGAGAAACTAAGATACAGTATGACTTGTGGATCTCAAGGATCATAAACTGCTTGGATCACTTAACCTGTTAGAAGCAGAAGATCTTCAAAAGCCAAAAAATATGCCTTCTTTCTGACATACGGGCACAGAGCCTGGACACTGAGAGACCTCCTCTGTTTTATAGAGAATGGTACTGAGGTCAGAATGGTGAAGAAACATGCACAAAGAAAGGCTGGACCAAAACTGGGCCCAGATTTTGAGAAAAGGAAACCCACAATTCCTATTTTTATTTTAGTTCTTTTGATCTAAGAGAAAAACTGCATACTCTAATAATATACTCAGTAAAAAGACCAACAGTTGTACTCGGTGAAGGTTACGAGGATTGCATGTGTCTTAGAATGGGATCATGCAGTTAATTTTACTCTAAGGCAAGATTTTAAGATGAGCTGGTGTTCTCTTGTTATGACCATAGGCCATTGTTCCCTCCCCCCGGCTCCGAGTGTGAATAGTATTCCCATTGTAGGAACTACTGATAGACATCAAGGCACTCTGTTGTCATGGCTCTAGTTAAAAAATGTGAAAGAAACTACATCTTTTCAACCTAAAGGTGCTCTCTGTATAGTTAATTAAAGACATTTTAAGAAGACATTTGGATTATAGGAAAGTGATGATATCACGTTATGACATTTATTCCTTACACCAAGAATCTCAGTAATTGGTTCACCTATTCAAAACTGTTATTTTATCAGAGGCTAAAGATTCCAGGACCCCCAGTCAGACTTATCTAATTTCCCTAATTGGCATAAAAGAAAAGAACTCTGGATATAAGAACTTTTTGATTTGTGAACATGCCACTCACTCACTTGTTTTAAAACAGAATTTAATATAAAACTTATCTAATGTTAATGAAAGTCTATAGGAGACTTTTTAGCCAGGGCTTAACCACTGGCTAATATACAGTTTATTCCATTGTATTAAAAAATCTAAAAATTTAATGAAGATTCCACAGAAATATAAACTATTAGAAGGCAGTGTAGCTCACGGTGCATATTGTAGAGATTCTCACTTTACAACGAAGGAAACTAGAGCCTGGAAAAAGACAAAATGACCTTTCTATAATTATATAAAAGATAAACAGATAGTCTACAGCAACACAGATACCAGATCCCACAGCTTTTGACTTTTAGTCCAGTATTTTTCCCAGTAGGCCAGGCTATTTTTTGTAATGAGAGTTATTTTATTCTATGCAGTGCTGTTGTGATAGATGAGAAACAGAAGGTGTACTCATCGCTTTCTAAGAACTTCGCTCTCAAAAGTCTTGTATCTTACAAGGGATAGATACGTGTATTTACACGTATACCTATGACTCCTTTAAGAATAGCTTACTACTACTTCTTTCCTTCAAATTTTTTTTTTTTTTTTTTGAGTGTTTTTTTTCCTTTTTTTTTTTTTTTTTTTTTTTTTTTTTGGTGTCAGGGTCTCAGTCTGTCACCTAGGCTGGAGTGCAGTGGCACAATCATGGCTCACTACAGCCTCTGCCTCCCAGGCTCAAGTGATCCTCTCGTCTCAGCTTCCTGAGAGGCCAGGACCACAGGCATGCACCACCATGCCTGGCTAATTTTTGTGCTTTTCATAGAGATGGAGTTTCCCCATGTTGCCCAGGCTGGTCTCAAACTCCTGAGCTCAGGTCATCTCCCCCTCAGCCTCACAAAGTGATGGGCTTACAGGTGTGAGCCACTGTGCCTGGCTTAAAAATGTTTAAAATATACCTAAAATCTGGACATATATGGTAACCCAAGCCAGTAACACAACAAAACCAGTCAAATAAATGCACAATGGCATTGTCTGAAGATGGCAGAAATGTGATTTAAAATATCTTACCAGTAAGTGCAGAGTAGCTAGGAAAGAAAAAGAATAAAGAAATGTGATTTAGGTCAAAGTGTATGAACAAAGGCACAGGTGAGCCTAGTAAGAGTCGGCAGCATGAGGTACCCACTAGGAAAGGAAATCCAGGTTAGGCTGCACTAACTGAAACAGGATCAATTCGAATGAAGGAAGTAATAGGCCTGTTTTGCTTTGTGTAGCCACATCATGGGACCCTGTGTTATGCTCTGTGTGATACATCATTGAAAGCACTACTCATCAACTGGAATTTATTCCTAGGCTCTGAAACTGAATGTTAAATAGACTAGAAGTCACAGAGTAATGTCTAAAGAAGTTGCAGATATTTTGTGTAGAGAAAGAAATTCTGGATGGGGGATGATAGATGGGGAGGGATCATCACGTGGAAACCACGCTAGATATGAGCTCCCTAGATTTTAGTAACTGAGGGACCATCATGTGGAAATCACACTAGATTTGAGCTCCCAAACTTTGAAATCAAGGGTTAATAAACAGAAGCTCCAGTGAGGCTCCCACTATCATGGGGTAGGACCTTTTGGCCCAGGATTTTTTGGTTTTTGCTTTGTTTTGTTTAGAGATGAAGGCTTGCTCTGTCACCCAGGCTGGAGTACTGTAGCATGATCTCAGCTCACTGCAACCTCCACCTCCCGGGTTCAAGGGATTCTCATGCCTCAGCCTCCCGAGTAGCTGGAATTACAGGTGTGTGCCAACACGCCCAGCTAATTTTTATGTTTTTAGTAGAGATGAGGTTTTACCATGTTGGCCAGGCTGGTCGCGGACTCCTGACCTCAGTTCATCGGCCCACCTCGACCTCCCAAAGTGCTGGGATTTTAGGCGTGAGCCACTGCACCCGGCCTTGGCCCAGGGTTTTAAATACTCAGGCTGTTGCATTCAGAAGATGGAATGGCTTATCTCTCTCCCAGGGCCCTGCGTTTATAGTCACCAGTGGTGTTCCCCTCGAGCCTGGATGATTACATGAAGGAGGTTTTAAAGGGCAGCATTCACAATTTAGATTTGTGGTCAGACCAGATGACCTTTTTAAGGTGCTTTCCAGCACCTGGGGTTTTATGATTCTATTTCCATTGTGCATCTACGCTGGGTATGTGTCACACTGTTTGAAGCAAACACTGAGAATGAACAGGAGCACAGTGTGGAATGTTGATGGCGCTCACATCTATTTTGTGTTTCAATTTCTGGAAGCGGTCTTTGTCTTTGAGGCAGTTTGGTCCCTGACCTTCTGTAACATTTGGAGCACGGCCACACTGTCTTTGTTTACTGTAAAGAGCATGGAAAAACCGACTTCCTGACAGTGCTCTGCAAAGCCTAAGGTCAAACCACTCACAGGTGAACAAACACAGTTCTTCCACCTTAAACTTGCCATTTGGTCTCTGTAAAATGGACAAGGGTAATAACGTTGCGTAGCAGAGAGAGGGGAAATCAGTCCTCCGCCAGCAGCCAGCAATTAGTCACTATGCCAGTCTACTTTGGGAAGGGCTCGTCTTAATTCAGCATCCATTTTGAAGATGTTAGAAACCATGACATGCAGTTTAAGTCCTATAGCAACTCTGCTAAGAGACCCTGGCTTTATTGACACTGTCAGCACATCATTAATATTTCGCAGGATTGCACACATAAAGCATAGCATTCTTACATTCTTACTCACTTAAAGGACTGAAGAGTCACATTCATAGAATATTCACATCATGCAAGCTATTTCTGCTATGGTAAGATCTACAAGGGGCTTCGGTGGGTTGGCTCCCTATCAAAAGAGCATACCCTTTTTATTTTTATTTTTTTTTAACTAAACTCTGCTCTTTTTTTTTTTTTTTTTTTTGAGATGGTGTCTTGCCTTGTCACCCAGGCTAGATTGCAGTGACATGATCATGGCTCACTGCAGCTTCCACCTCCTAGGCTCAAGTGGTCCTCCCACCTCAGCCTCCTGAGTAGCTAGGACTACAGGTGCACACCAAATTTTTGTACCTTTTTCTGGTAGAGACAGGGTTTTGCCATGTTGCCTAGGCTGGTCTCGAACTCCTGGGCCCAAGCAATACACCTGCCTTGGCCTTTCCCAGTGCTGGAGTGAGCCACTGCCTCTATCCCGCCTCCCTGCTATTTTTTACAATCATCAAATGCAATAGCTTCCCTCTGTAAAAGGAAGGGAAGTGTCTTCCTGGATAAGTGTATTGTAAGCTCTGTAAGGGTCCTGGACAGTGCCTACCACACTACCTTAGCTTAGCAGGTCCACATAATGCATTTGTGTGAACATCATCGAATCAAAGACCCTGCTCATACAGTTACTCAGTATCACTTATTTGTGAGATCCAAGTTTTCTTCTATTTAAAGGATTAAAATTGATCTAAAGTGATCTAAATGACAACACTTCCAACATAAATTTACATTTTTCTTTTTTCTTGGAATAAATTCAGCTTTGGCTGTATTTCGCTATTTTTTTCTTGTTCTCTCTCTTCTTTTTTTTTTGGTCTCTAGTATAAGCAGGCTCTTGAAATGCCCTAGTTATCTAACATTGCTCTTGAACTCCACTTACAGATGATATACTAGCCTTTTACTAAAATATATCTGGGTATTAAAAGCTCAATTCTTTACTGCTGATGAGAAAGATTATTAACACTTCTTTTCCCCAGCTATAATATGAAGCAGTAACACCCCTTTTTACTTCCACAGCCAGAGGCAGTATGTCACATTAACCTTCATTAACTGCCCAAGAAATGAGGTACGTTCATTACTGTAGTATTCTGGTTAGCTAAGATTGTGTGCGACGGCTGATAAATGTCTGTGGTTTCTCCCTTGGCTATTTAAAAAAATTAAAGAATGGTGAAGTATGTTAGTCCGCTTACCTTATCGCCCTGATAAGCGCAAACATTCTGAGTAGGGATCCAGGTCTAGAGAGGATGAGCCTGCAGTTGCTGGGCGGGACAGAGCGGAGCAAACAGCCTGACCAAGATCAGCCTTTAGACAAGCATTCGAGGCGTGTGGTGGGGGAAAGCAGGCAGCATCTGAAATCCAGGCCAAAGGTGGAAAGAGAAAATAAATTGTTTCTTTGTAAGTAATGGCATGACAGAAGCCAAGCCGCATAAGCCACTCAGATGTCCTGTGAATTCCTAAATTCACTGTAGAGATTTTTGTTATGTGTGGCATCATCACTTCTGGTGTTCCCATTTCTACCTCCATCCCCTTCATTTATTCATTATTTTAAAACCATATGTCAAGCACTTTGCTAGCTACTGGGGAAAAAAATGAATGACGCAACTCCTAAGCTCAAGGAGCTGCATTCTTTCTTCATCTGCACTATAAAAAATGTTCATTGCAGCACTGTGTAATTACAGTAGCAAAGACCTGGAACCAACGCAAATACCCATCGATGACGGACTGCACAAAGGAAGTGTGGCACATATACACCATGGAATACTATGCAGCCATAAACAACAATGAGTTCGTGTCCTTTGTAGGGACATGGATGAATCTGGAAACCATCATTCTCAGCAAACTGACACAAGAACAGAAAACCAAACACCACATGTTCTCACTCATAGGCAGGTGTTGAACAATGAGAACACATGGACACAGGGAGAGGAACATCACAAACTGGGGTCTGTTGCGGGGGACTAGGGGAAGGACAGTGGGGGTTGGGGAGGGATAACATGGGGAGAAATGCCACATATAGGTGACGGGGGATGGAGGCAGCAAACCACCTTGCCATGTATGTACCTATGCAACAATCCTGCATGTTCTGCACATGTACTCCAGAAGCTAAAGTACAATAACAAAAAATGTAGAGTAAGCTTTACCATCACCTTCTGTTTTCCAAGAATACCACAATAATGTCATTTCTTTGTAACACCACCAGCATCCATCTCAATTTTCTTTCACCACTACCAAGGTTTGGGTGCCATTCCCTCTTAGCCAGGCCATTGCAGAAGCCTCATGATTAGTCTCCTTATATCCAATCCCTTTCTCCCCCCTCAGTCTTAGATTTGGCTACCGGACTTATTATCCTTCAATTTGGTTGTTGATCCCATTGTTTATGAAGACGGTAATGTCTTAGCTTTATATTGTGGCTCTCCTCAACCTAATCCCACTTCTACAGAACTAATACCCTACTTGAACTACAGTGATTCCTTCATCCACCTTCAGGCATATGTATGTATGTTCACATATCTGGTCTTCTTCCCACAATTTCTTTCATTTCCAAAGCAGGACAGCATGTTGGTTAAGACCATGTGCTTGAGGGCCAGGTGTGTTTTGCCACCGACTTGCTGTGCAGTTTGGACAACTTAACCTATCTTTTGTGCTTCTGTCTATATATCACTGAAAATAACTTGTTAAAAATATTTCCTCCTAAATTTAAGTAGGTTAATTTCTCTAAAATGCTTACAATAGATGCTGACACATACTAAGTGCCGATTCTTAGCAACTGCCATTGCTACTGCTGTTAATACCTAAACCCCGCCTTACTCCCGGGCCAAAGTATTTATAGCTCACTGCAAATCCCAAGGAACTCTGGCAGCCTCCTCAGAGATTTAGGTAGAAGTATTTGTTTCCTTTTTAGGCCTTCTATGGCACCACTTACCTGACCCAAATTTAGCAAGTGGATTGAGACCTACTAAATATTTTCATGGGAAATAAAACCTGAAGAAATGACTAGCAATCGAAGATAATAAACAGTAATGATAGAAAAAGGTTCCACAGGCTCTATAGAGTATATGCTCTCTGAGGGCAGGGACAGTGCTTCATGTGTCTTTGCTTCTTGTACAATGCTTTATGCCTTCTTATAAAATTAAGCCCCTATTTTTTTTTCTCTGATTCAATGGAGGATATGATTAGAAGATCGTTAATAGACCAATCTGTTTACATAGACAATGTATAATCAGATAAGAGAGTGTCTTGACTGGTAGTGTATGAATGTGAAAAATGAGGAGCCACCTTGCTTTTGGACAAAGGGTTGTCTAGCCCATCTGCACAGTAGTTCTGGACATCATGAATGTGTTGGATTGGTAGGATTCATTTGGTGGCAGACTGCCAAATGGAATGAAACAAAAAGAGGGTGACCAGAGAGGAGATCATTGGGTGGGAGGGCATGAGGACCTGGGCTTGAACTCTAGGAATGGATGGAGAGGAAATCTTAAATCCAAGAGCAGATGGTAAAGAACAACTATCTAGGATTTGGGAGATCACAGAGGATGCTGAAGAGGCAAGGGTAGAGAAGGTAACTGCTGGATATCTTCCTTGGTTAACTTTGGAGAATTCAAATTGGGAAAAGGTTTTCTTGAAGGACCAAAGATGTGTGCATTTACTAGATCTTGAGCTCCAAGATGGCAGAGACCATGCCTGTCTTGCTCATCACTAGAACCCCAGTATCTAGGACCATCCTTAACACACTCTTACAGTGAGAGGCTAAAAGAGCATCTGAAATTAACTGGTGGCCACTTAGCTTGATATCTACACAGTTCAATAAGATATATTGTAGACAATTATCTCCCACCTGTTTAACGATTCTCCAGTTCTCGTTAGCTGGCATAATCAATTTTGCTAAAAAGCCATACCTCTCACATCTTGGCAACAATTTCCCAAATAGGCAACTTACCTAATTCCAGGAGGAGTGACACAATCTACAGACCCTGAGGCCATCTCACTCATATCTGCCTTAATGTAACTGGTAAAACATACTTGACAGTGCAGCACCTCCACAGAAAGGTGCTCCAGAAAGCAATTGTTTGCTCTCACCCTGCTGAGAAGTAGCAATCTCCATGTGGCTTAAGGGCTCTAGCTGCAGCCATGAACAGTGTTAGAAAAATATCACCACCATTTGCCAGCATGAGATGCCAAACTGCAAATAAGAGACATGTCCATTCAATGAAGCAGAAACGTTTCACTTGTTTTTAAGATTACTTGCTAGAACATCATTGCTATGTCTGCCTTTAAATAAGAAACTGCATTAAAAAAATAAAATCTCCTCTCTTCTCCCTACAAAGGGACAAGGTTTTCCCACTTGGGTGAACATTGCCTGTGCTGCTTGCCGAAGAAAGGGAGCAGTCTTGGCAAGCATCTTATTAGTCTAAAAATAAATTATTCAGAATGCAGGTTCAGATACAGATCGCAGGGAGAGATAATAGAATTGGTTTTCCAAGCCTGATCATGCTATGAAGACGTGGTGTGTGCTTTTCAGGAATCCACTTAAGTGGAATCAGCTTTGACTAATACAAACTAGAAATAATATTGCTGCCATCCAGCTTGTGTCTGTGGTACCGCATCCTCAGAATGTCTTCAAGTATCCACGGCCTCTTTAGTGTCTGTAAGTGTGCAAATGGAAAAGTATGTATGTATTCCCAGGCAAGCTTCAGTGGCATGCTTCCCATTGTTCTTTTAAGGAAATGTGTTCCTGGCCGCCGGAGCGGGGCATGTGGCACTTGAGCTTTGTGTCCCTCCTGCTCCCCCTGCCTGGGCGAAGTAGTTGACCACATCAGCAGCCGACTGCAGTTTGTCATGTGGTTTCTCATGTGATGCTGGGTCTGCAGCACTTGGGAGCTGGAGCCTTTGTGACTGGCACTCATGGACAGACAGTGGTGTTCAGGGACAGAACCGATTTTGGAGGGGGTGGGGAAGCCAACAAGCCAAGAAACGTCAGAAATAAAAGTCGCATGAAGTACCCTGATCTGTGTATTCTTTTTTTTTTTTTTT
>NW_016107480.1:1438186-1503651 GCF_001604975.1 Cebus imitator | reverse complement strand
CCCTTCTTTTTTTTTTAATTCTGAAGCCAGACCGTCTTTCCTCATAGCTCCAGGGCGGCATCTCCGTGGGCACACCAAGCTTTCCCTGGTTACCTGAGCTGCTCCTGCGTCTCCCGCCCGGGCTTCGCCGTGGTGCCCCGATCCCGGAATCATGCGTCTGCGCCCTGCGGAAGAAGGCCCTGCTGGCGGAGCTCTGGCCGCGGTCTCCTGCCTCGCAGCTGGGCGAGGGGACCTGCAGGACGGGGTGAAGCTGCAGAAGACCTGGGGAGGGACGGCCAGAGAGGACGCCAAGGACCGGGGAAGGGGAAGCTGGGAATTCCATCCATGCAGTGCCCACCGGTGCTGCGCAGGGCAGGGCAGCCGTGGCCCCCGCCGCGTGCGCCCAGCTCGGGCTGCTCCCAGGGATTCAGTCTTGGGGGACAAGCCGTGGCGAGATGTGGTGGCATTTTACCTCGGAGCGCAGCTGAAGATGGATAAACAAGGCATCTGATGCATGTGCCTGGGAAGGCAGAGCTGGAGAAAGGCGGAGTGAGGGAGCGCGTGCAAGGCAAGAGGAGACGCCGAACGCCGGGGCGATTGTCTGCCGCTCGCTGTGCGTTCTCATTCTAGGAGGATGGCATAATTTATCACCCGGCACACGGATGGAGGAACTGTAGATCCTAGTCTGGATGTCCCCGGCGCTGTCAGCGAAGGAACTGATGGGCTAGGTGACTGTACCAGGGTCCCCAGAGAGAATCGCAGCCTCGCAGCATGGATTTAAATGCATGTGCATGCGTGTAGAGACATGGAAAGAGGTTTCTGACCATTTTACACAGGAAGTCTGTCACTTTGCTGGATCGGGCTTGATTGCAGCTTGTGTTGTCAGCTCCAGCTCAACACCCATTTCCTGACTAGTGAGACAGCATGGCCAAAGCAGCTGCATGCAGAATTTTCTTTTTACTGTGAAAGCAAGCCCCCTCTGTGTTAACTCCTTCCAGTTCTGAGTGCTCTGTGCTTTGCTAGGACCGATGGTGGGTTTTGTTTTCTTCTCCTACAAATCCCTGTAAACACAGCTGTATTCAGTAATGGCAAAAAAATTCTATCCTGTAAATAGAAATCCGATCAATTTAATCAAAATAAATGTATCCCAGATGACTTTGAGACCAGCTGGCTACCACAAGCTTCAGATGCCAAATGCTCAGTGGAGATGAATACTGTGTTACATTTACATGGTTCAGAATGCTGGGATCAGACTGTAATTTGCAAAAGAAATTCTAAAGAGGAGAGGTGGTCCTGCCGCCTCACAGCTAGGCGGTTAGGTACAGGTGTAAATGTTGTTCATGTGATTTGCAGATCTGCCCTGTTGCATTTCAAAAGGCATGTGCCATGAGGCGGAGTATGGCCGTTGTCAATATGGAGAATGCTTGTTTCTAACCTGCTGTTACGGAGAGCCGAGTCCCCTCCGAGTAGATTCTGGTGAGGTTGAGGGCAGGCACTGGAGGCTTGTTGTACATTCAGATGTGAGGACTGGGGTTCTCCAACCCCAGCTCAGTGGAGTCGGCCAACCCTGGGGGTGAGGAGCTTTCCCAGTTGTCATGGGGAGCTCTTCTGGGACGCCTGTCTGGCCCTTCCACTGTTTGTCACTAATTCTACAAAGGCAGCTCTGTGTGCTGGATTATGTTTGGCCAGCTGTTGATGCATTCCTGTGGGTGGGGCTGGGTGAGGATCTTATTACTGTACTTTCAAACTGTAGATGGGTGTGCAGGGATAGTACGGAAGGAAAGGAAAAGCACTAAGATACAGAATCTGATCGTGCGTACCTCTTTCTCCAGATAGTCCTAGAGTGAATCCAGAAAGGGTTTAAAGTCAAAAGAGGAAAGAGAGCGAGGTGATTAGGGGTGGGTGGCATGAGAGGAAGAGAATGAAATGGAGCAAGCGCACAAGAGAAAAGCAGACTTGGAACTTCAAAGCTGCATAGACAAGCAGAATGTCAGCAGCTTGTAATTAGCGGTTCATGGTTGCGTCAGTGACTGTATCTATCCAAGAATAACTATGTGATGTGTGCCACAAAGTGAAGAAGATAGTCATAACTAAGTTATCAAACCCAGTTCAAACAAGGGCAAATGGATTAAGAAATTTTCTATGTTTGTAAATCAAATACTGATGGATTACACAGAGAAGTCTTGCTGAATTCTGTATAATTGAAGGCTAAATTATCAATTTGTCAGGGGGGATATATTCATTAAATGAAACTGTGAACCCTTAAATGTGCAAATTAATCATGCGAGAATATATCAATGCAAGCTCTATCAGTATAAGATGTTTTACTAAATAGCCAAAGGAGCCACTGCCAGTCGCCTATCTTTGTATCCGTACATAATTTGTGTGTGTGTGTGTGTGTGTGCATTTCAATAGAGAGACATCAAAAGTTACACTCAAGTAAATAGGGTAAATTAAATTCTAACATTCCCACTTCAGAATTAAAAAGTTTCGATTTTTTTTTTTTTGATGTCCTGAGTTTAAACCTTGAAGGAGCTTTTGCTGTTCTGAAGCCAAACAGCAGCTAGTCAGTAATGGCTAAGGGAAGTCAGGCTACCACGGTTGTTGAGATTTGAAGGCCATGCTCACTTCCCTCCCTCCTCTCCTGTGCTTCGAGATTTTGGTGCTACTGCAGCCTCCACAAAGAGACGGTGGGAGGAGCTGATTGGTCCGCAAGCTTAGAATGTTTACTCTTATTTGTTTTCAGCGCTCCTCCACGGCATTCATTCATTCATTTTGCATTTCTATTTGTGTTCATGCCGCACAATTACTCCTGACCTGTTTTGTTTCTCTGCCCAAGAAGTCAGTTTTAGTTCGGCTCGTGTTTAGTTTTTGGGCAATATGTGCATATGTATTGCATTACCCATGTATGCATTTTTCTTTTTTTTTTTTTTTTAATGTGGATTAGGGAAAATTGTAGGCATGGAAAGCTGTGTATATTAAATCAATAGCTTTTTGAATCACATGTAATATAATTTAAATATACTCACTTCGAGGTTGCCAAAACTGACATTGTCTGAGCCCGTTTAATTTACATCTTTGCTTTAGTCAAGAAGCGGAACCTGCCACATCAGAATAGTGTATTCTGTGCACCCAACAGGGTGGAAGACATTATTTTGTTTGTGTTAGTTCAAACAGCTGGTCATTAATGCAGTCCCCATTTCTAGAGCGAAGTGCTGCTGGACATGAATGCCTGCCTGATTAATGCTGCCCCTCTGAGGGTCCTTCACCCAGCAGTCATGCTCGCAGCAGAATAATGTAGCATGATGTGATTGCACTCTAACAGGATAGTATGTCATTGTGTCACCAAGCAATTGAGGTTATTATGGGGCAGGGCAGACAGACGGGACAGTGGGGTTACTAGACCGTAGCATTTTTAGAAATACAGGCCTGACCTACTTAGAGTCATTCTCTCTGGCTGGCAGCTGCATGGCACATAAAGTCTCCTGATAGGCTGAGGCTGTTGCTAGGGGGGAATTAGCATGAATTTTTCCACACACAGACTCAGTGGCTGAATGATAAAAGCTGACTGGAATTAAAGAGATTTGGTTTAGTATTATACAGATTTATCTGCCTCCTTTTCTTTCTCAAGTGCAGAGAAAGAGTGCAAAACACAGATTTTGTTTCCATTTGTTCTTTGACCTTCTTGTTCTCTCTCCCTCCTCTCAAGATGCCCGAGGGGAGGAGAGCAGGACAGTTGTGAAATTCTGGTTCATCTCTTACTGTTGGGGTCATGGAAACGATGTTGCAAATTACAAGATATTTAAGCTTAAAGACTGCTGGGGATGACTACCAGAAGGTTAGATTATTTTTCCTCTTCTGTGCACTAAGCTATATAGAAGCTGGGTATGCATCTTTGATACACTGTATGTTTATACTCTGTTTCCCTTTTGGGCTTGAACAAAACATTTATATAAATTCCTTTCTATCCAAACAGATTGAAGCTTGCAGTCTCTGGCTTGTTTAAAATAAGGTGGTCAGGATTCCAGGTTTAGACAGGAAAAAAAATATGTATATATATATCACTTTTGTTATTACAAAATATTATTGGCTGTCTTTAAAAAGCCAGCCTGATGTGGATGAAACCTAACTACCCCTACTCTACCGTGTTGGCTTCACAACGTATAGGAAGACATAGGTTTCTCTCCAGAAGAAAATCTGCCTGCAGAATGTATCTGGAGGCTGTTTTCCTTGTTGCTGACATATGCACTGCATGTAGACAGCTAACATAATCAATTTTATAAGATGACCTATTTTTTTCCTGCTCGTGGATCTCCAAGTGTCTGTGCCTTTTAGCAGACCTTTTCTAGAGGGGGAGTTTTGATAGCTCTTTTTAAAGTAATCTGAAAAGCCATCAGGAGAAAAATTAAAGCAACACATATTCAAGAATAATTTTTCTTATTCTTAATTATATGCTATCTATGCTTAAACTGCAATTTCTTTCTGATACCTTTTACTGCTGAAAGTAGTGATTATCCTGCCTTTTAGACTTGAAATTAATTTTTGTAAGAACATACTGGGGTATCACAAGTAAACAAGACACTGGGCTACATAAAGGAAAAGAATAATAGAGATTCTTGTAAACTTGTCACATTAGATTTTTTTTTTTTCCACATGAAAAAGGCAAGAGAAAATTTAGGTGTAGATTTTTCTTTTCATTTAGATTTTTTAAAACATTCAGAACTACATAGATACATAATGCTTTTAAACAGTGATTCCTCCTTATACCAAAACAAAACAAATCCTCTAATGGTGTCAGCGCCAAGAAATCTATCAATCATATATATATGTATTTAAAATCCAGGAGTGTTTACATTTCAGCATATAAATAAAGATTATCAAGCTAAAAAAAATAGAGTATATTTTCTGATGTTGTAATTGATAGATATACCTTACAACCTTTAAGAGTCCCCACACAAACATTTACTGTAAAGGTTTCCAACTATACTAGCAATCTTTCTTCATTGAATAAAATGTCAATTGATATTTGTTGAATAAAAGATTACCTTATCCTAAGGTGTACTGCTCCTTCCAAAATGAAGCAATTTCTTTATTATTTTAATCAGTGAATTTTTTGTTTGGTTTTCTTTTACAGTATTTGCTTAGGTCACTGGACAATTATTTAAAAATTTAAATGAAAATATATAGAAATAAAATGTCACTTTAATATTACTTAAGGAAAAATGTCAACATACTGTTATTAACATTCTTTAATAAGCATATGGCTAATTTATATGTAAAGCACAGCCTGTTTCCAGGTACCTTGTCAAATCAAATATTGTTTGATTAAAAATAAATTGATCACATTGAAATTGTTCAGTATAAATCTTATTTGGTTGTTTAGGTTGCTAAGAATTTTTCATTGTTTTTATTCATTACCAGGGAGGTAGTAAGTATTCAATATGTCAAAAACAAAAACAAGCATATTTTAAAATGCCATTCATGCTGACTTAGCTAAGCTTATGTTTATACTTATACTGAAGCTTGAGTTCTGGATATTCACTTAGACAATGTACGTCATAGTATTCATTTCATCCTCTGCCATTCATTAAAAACCCAAAACAGCAATCACCTTCACTTATTGCATCAATTATTTATTTATTAGGTATTTATTTTCCGCTCACACATGAGGCTAACTTCTCCAGTTATAAGGTTCAACATAGACCAGTGAGCTTTTGGTGGGACTGGTGGGTAAACAAGAAAGGGAATAGAAGCCGTTGTTTGTTGTGGGCCACCTAGCTCGGGTGGATCTTGTGTTAGATAGTTTCCCCGGCTCTGTTCTGTCTCATATCTAATGTTACTTAGTCCTTCGAACTTTGGGGAAGAGCTGGTGCCCTGACTGCCAGATGCGTGGAGATGATCAGCTGTCCTGATCTCACAAACAAGCGACATCTCTTCCAAACCATCTCAACACTTTTAGAATACTAAAGATCTATCAGTAAGTCAGAATGTGCCTTTTGTGAAGTCATAAAAGCATAATGTAACCCCGAGACTTTTGACATCACTATTTAAATGGGTAACAGCATTTCAACCATAACACCTGAAGAGCCTGAACTATATACTGCCAGAGACCTTATCTGATTCCCTCAGCCTGACACCTCCTGGACCTCCTTTTTACCAGGCTCCTATCTTATTAGAACCATCATCATCTGGTGGTATTCTGTTAGTCTGTTTCCCCACCATTCTTCATCTCTGTGCCAGAGGTGCAGAAGATGTTTCACAGACATTAGTTGATTAAAAAGTGAATGAATGAGTGAACTGATGAGTATCCAGAAGACAGACTTTAGAGAAGAATAATGAAATCTTCTACCTGTGGATGTATCAACGGCACAGGGCAGAGATCAATAAAGTTTTTCTATAAAGGGCCAGGTAGTAAATACTTTAGGCTTTGTGGACCATACGGTTTCTATAGCAACTACAGAACTTGGCTGGTGTGGCTGAAAAGCAACCATGGACACTAGTAAATGCGTGAGTATGGCCGTGTTCCAATCCAACTGTGTTTACAAAAAGAGGCAAGGGGCGGATTTGCCTGTGGGTTATAGACCCCAAGTATAATAATTACCTTGGATATTTTGAGGGTATGATTTACACCTATAGGTTTAGTGTAGATCCTCTTTAAAAAGGAGGAAGATTTCAAACAATTCAATAAAAATTAAGAAAAGGTATTAGATATTATTTATTTGTGATGAGAACTCAGTGCTAATCAACCAAATTTTCTTCTCTCACTGATGACACAGATGGAACGATTTATTTTAAAACTCAAAGATGAAAGCAAGGATTGTTACTCTTTCTTAAAATATACTGGTATTTTATTGCTCAATATGTAAAAAAAGAATGGAACATTTTTACCTTCAAAATTATTTCTCTAGTGTTGGTTGCCTAGGGGCAAAAAGGAAGTCCAGCCTCTTTGTTTGAAGAGCTGGCACAAAATTTAAAATGTGTAAAATGGTAACTCTGGAAGCATAGCCACTGTGTTTCATGTTATCTTTTGCATATTCTTTTAATCAATGTAAATACTGTGCTGTTTCAGCAAACTAGGTCAGATCTTCCCTTTGTCCCATCTCTCCAGTCCTTCTCTGCTAGTAATTAATCTGCAACTTTAGAGGTTCTGGACGAACAAACCCTTTTCCTCCTTTCTCTTGCTCTCCTTGAGCCCTTCCTTGTTCTCCCTTGCTGTTGGGCAGCTGGTGTTGGCCTTCTGTGTTGATGGATGATATTGGAGGCAGTAAACCAGGACGGAGGGTGCTCTAAAACCATGGCCTGGGAATTAGGCAACCTTGTGTGCACATCTCACTCCTGTGCCCACCAGCTGTGGGACTGGGGACACTTTAATGAACTTCCCTAAGCTGAATTTCCTCATTCATAAACTAAAGGTAATGCTAATACTTACCATGCAGAGGTTTTGTGAGGGTGAGATGAGATTGTGAACATAAAGCCCTCCTAGCCCTTTCTAAATGTGCAGCGTAATTTGACTGCTGGTGCTGTGGCTCACTGTTGCTTTTATAATTGGGAGTTGAACTGCCATTAAAGACGTGTGTGATTCTGCATTAGGCTTTGAGATCTTGGTGACATCCTTAAGGGTAATTCTCTTTAATGAGAGGCATCACCTAGAGCATTTATTTTGGAGAGTCGGATATCAGAAGTCCTGAAGTCAAGAGCAGAGCAGATACAGGAACTTAGAATAAGTCTGGAGGTTTCCAGCATATTTCAAGAAATTGTGTCCTTACTGTTTCACCTCTAATTTTTTGTTGTTGTTGGCTTGGCGTGTTTTAGCATATTCTCTTTTAGGATTGTCCTAGAAACACAGTTTGTTTCTCGTCTGTTTTTAGAGTAAGACCAAAGAAGGATGGAGCAAAAAGGACTGCCCCTCTACCCTTAGGCTGTGATTTCCTTATTTTAAAACTGTGCTCAAGGCTCATCTCCAGAAAATTTACCCTGATTAAGTGGGGCTTGGGAGCAACACATGTTCAGAAACATTCATCAGTCTTCAGCTGACTTTGTGTCCAATGATTTTTTAAAGCACATTTGTTCATCATCACCTAACTTTTCTATCACTTCCAGGTCTCTTATGTTCCCCTTGAAGTTTTTATGGCCCCAAAATGTGGCCAAGGTTGTCCTCATGTGAGCGCCCGTGAGCTCACAAAGCAAAGCACTTTTAAAACGTTATTTTTGCTTTTTACCTCTCTGATCACCTCCATTAGACTGCAAATATCAAAGGGAATATCTTAATATGACAGTCTCCGCACTAGAAAAGCCATAGGCACATTCGAAGTGCACAATAGATATTTGTATAGAAAATGACTGTCACAGGCTTGTTTTTTCTGCGTATTCTAATAATTTATATTAAATAAGTCATTTGAAATATTGCTGAACTACTACTATTAAATTGATGGTGAAATACATCAGTTAATCTATCCCAGTAATTGTAGAATATCACTTAAAAACAAAGGGTTCTATCCACACAGTTTTGGAATTCGTAAATGAGAAAATACATTTACTCTTGTTACTCCTTCTGAGATTGGACCCAACTAATTATACATTTCTGTCTAGACAGCATGCAGCACAGAGATGGAGAAGAAAAACCAAATTTTTTAAAGCAGTAAAAATAAGAAATATTTCAAAGCAAGAATGATCATTCTTCTTTTGTAGGGATTTCATAACACATGTATCTTATTCTGTGAGACATGTTCTTAGTTCTAACAAACCATTGAGAAGCTTATTAAATGAAAAGTGTTCAGGAATCATCAATTGAATGTGATATTTGATATTTTAGCTTGTCTTTATATTTTTCTTAATAAAAAAACCCTTTAGTTCTCTAACAGAAAGGTTCGAAAAATGTTACTTTGATGCTTTTAAGGACCCTTTCCTAACCCAGAAGGCAAAAGTATATTAATAACAGAGAGGTTCAAGGCAGGAGGGGTGGGGGTGTAATTGAACATGTCTGGTTTTCCTGGGGTTTTTTTCCTTGCGGCTGCCAGTGGCTACAAATGGCCATATGCCCCAGGGGAAGTGAATGCAACAGCATGGGAGTGAGAGCTTTTTTGTGTTCTCTGTCAATTATTAGGTGTGATTGAATATTTTGAAAGAAGCCAGTACATAGAAATGGCCATTTGGCTAGTGCCCGATAGAAGTGATTCTTTTTCGGCCTGTTTTCTTTTCAGATGTATTTGATATTCTAACTTTAGACTCTGCCTACCCCTCTTGTTATCAGAGGTAGACATCAATGTTACAAAGGACACTCGATAGATATGGGTGGATTACAATGGGTTTACAATATTTTTTCCTTCTCCGGCTACTATAGGTCAGTGTTTTCCCTTGCTCTGTTACAGGGAAGCCTTTGCTTCATCTTTTTTTCCCCAGGACTGTAGTAATTATACCGCAAAGGCTCTTTGGTTTAGGTTTTTAGTTGTAAGAATAAGGAATGCCAATATTGTTTCCCAAGAAGGACCACTGATACTTTTAATTTTATGGTATTTACTGAATAAAAGGCATCACAGAATTTGAAATTTTTATAATTTTAAGGAAATCTCTTTACATTCCTTTACTGGAAAAGAATCTCTAGATTTTTGCATTTCATACTTTTAACAGAAAACATAGTAGTAACAGTAGTATTTGGTGCTCATTAACCTTCACTAGAATTTCAGAACATTTAATTCAAGAATTACGGAAGGCCTGTGAATTTTTTGGCAACACATTTAAATATAAAAGAAGACAGTCTTCTATCAAAATATTAATCACTTACAGCCAACTCAAATGATGGCCAGCAAACAGAATTTGAACATTGCATCCCTCCTTTTGGTCAATTCTCCATGTTGCTAATTGTTAGAAATCTGGGGTACAGGACTTGTCTTCCTTCTGGAGTCCTGTTTAGAGTTTTGAGGACGCACTTTAGCATAAAGGATGGTACTATATTGTTTGGAATTTTTATTTCCAGGATTCTCTTTAGAACCAATGTGCCAATTTGTGCCTTCTTAGTCACAAGTACGGGTAGCAAAGTAAACATGGATTATGGTCTATATGTTTATACAGCTGCTTTTTGGGGATTGGTTTTTAGTTATTAGAAGGATGGCGTGATGTATCATATACTCAGTCCTTACAGGAGCATGTAGCTTAATTTTCTTTAGATCTATCCATCATATTCTAAAATCCATGGGGACAAGTTTTTCAATTTAGCTCATCATTGTACAATGCCTGGCCCAGCAAAAATGCCATATACACATCTATTGAATGAACTGGAAGTGGGAATATGTTAAGATATTTTAAACCAACATTTTCAATATAAACCAATAGCTTTCTGTTCAAAATGTAAAAATAAAGTCTATCCATGCAATATAGTTTTATCATGAATTTCTCACTTTCATTTGTGTGAAATAAAATTTTCTCAAGAGAAGTGTAATTTTAACCATGCTGTTGCTTTTCGTAATGCTTACTGCTATAGGATGGTTGCTTACAGAGCACACTATTATAGTAGTGATTACTTGAGATTATCATTTTTCTTTATAAAATCATTCAGTATGATTTGATTAATTTTTAGAAGTATCCATAAAGAGAACAGGTGGCACCATTTATTTTCCCTGTGAGCAGAAGACTAACTTAGAGAGGTTATTATTATATAATCATTTGTCTAGCAGGAATTAGAATAAGTATCTTAGAATGGAAGGGACCTTAGAAATAATCTAATCCTCCCACTGCCAGTCATTTTGCAGATAAGGAGATCGGGTCATGGAGCGGTTAAGGGAGATTTGCCCAAGGTCACACAGCTCGTTGTCATCACAGCTAGAACTACAGCTCACTTTTTTCTTGATTCCAATGTTCTGCCCTACTATATCTTAGGCCTCATTTCTATAGTTCAGAAGTTGTCTACAATTCTTTTATTTTAGAAGTTATTTGAGCTTGTTCATCACCTAAAAAAAAAATGTATGAATGAGAGCTCACATAGGGAAAATAGGAGGAAATACTGTTGGCATGCAATAGAAATACATATACAGTAGCCTCAAGTACGGTAAAATTCAACACACTGCATCAGAAAGTTCATGGACTGCAAACTAGAATTGTGGATTACCAACCTGGCTCTGCTGCTAACTAGCTGTTTGGGCTTAGCTGGATCGTTTATCTCTCCAGAAACAATGAGAGAATACCACTCTGGTAGCTGATTGAGGTTGCCTCTAGTTCTGTTCCTCCAAGTCTTATCAGTGACCAGGAGAAGTGATCCTTTATTTTTGAAGCTGTGCCCAAAATACAACTTTATTCAGTCATGGTCTGTGAGCTGCTATGAATTAACAGAAGTCTGTTTTGAGATGGACTAAAGACATAACAGCTGAACTTATATCAGAAGAAACTGTTGCCGTGCTGCTGGTTCCCATCTTCAAGGAAAAGGAAGAGAGTCCTGGGTCTGAAGCTCTACTAGATTTTTATTAGTTTTTTTAACCTCTGGAACATAATAGGAATATGGTTACCTTCAACCAGTGTTTCTAATCGGGTGACATTAGATGAAAACAGAAAAATAAATATATATTACAAAAGCCCAAAAAAAGAAGTACTCGATGTTATGCTGTCCAGCATAGTAGCTACTAGCCTCATATCACTGTGGAGTACTTGAAATGTGGCTGGTACAAATTAAGATGTGCTGTAAGAATAAAATATCATCTGGATTTTGAAAATGTAACATGAAAAGAGAATGGTAAAATAGGTATTTCCTTGATTTTAATGCTTATGACGAGGTAAATGATAATATTTTGGATGTGTTGGGTTAAAATATGTTAATATAATTAATTTTTCATTTTAATTTTGTAAAAAGTAGCTCTTAATTTCCCTGAGTCCCCAAAGTCCACTGTGTCATTCTTACGCCTTTGCATTCTCATAGCTTAGCTCCCACTTCTGAGTGACAATATACGATGTTTGGTTTTTCATTACTGAGTTATTTCACTTAGAATAATAGTCTCCAATCTCATCCAGGTTGCTACAAATACCATTAATTCATTCCATTCCTTTTTATGGCTGAGTAGTATTCCATCAGATATAGATCCAGATATAGATAGTAGCCAGTTTCTTTATCCACTCCTTGATGGGCATTTGGGTTGGTTCCACATTTTTATAGTTGCAAATTCTGCTGCTATAAACATGCAGGTATCTTTTTCGTATAATGAATTCTTTTCCTCTGGGTTGCTGGATCAAATGGTGGTTCTACTTTTAGTTCTCTAAGGAATCTCCACACTGTTTGCCATAGTGGTTGTACTAGTTTACATTCCCACCAGCACTGTAGAGTGGTCCCTGTTCACCGCATCCACAGCCACATCTATTATTTTTTGATTTTTTTGATTATGGCTATTCTTGAAGGAGTAAAGGGGTATTGCATTGTGGTTTTGATTTGCATTTCCCTGATCATTCATGATGTTGAGAATTTTTTCATATGCTTGTTGGCCATTTGTATATTTTCTTTTGATAATTGTCTATTCATGTCCTCAGCCCATTTGTGGATAGAATTGTTTTATTTTCTTGCTAATTATTTGAGTTCATTGTAGATTCTGGATATTAGGACTGTGTCACATGTACAGATTAAAAAACATATGTTCAATTTACACATTATAATTGTATATTCTTGTGGGGTACTGTGTGACATTTCAATACATGTATATAATGTATAATGATCAAATCAGAGTAATTAGCATAGCTATCACTTCAAACCTTTATTGTTTCTGTATGTTAGTAACAATCCAAATCTTCTAGCTATTTGAATAAATACAATAAATCATTGTTTACTATAGTTACCTAAAGGTCTGTAGAACACTAAAACTTATTCTTTCCATCTAGCTGCAATTTTGTAGCTGTTAACTAGCCTCTTCCTTCTCCTCTCTCTCTGACCCTTCCCAGCCTCTGGTAAACACTGTTCTATTGTCTACTTCTATGAGATCTTGTTAAACTTCAACATATGAGCAAGAGCATGCAGTATCTCTCTTTCTCTGCCTTATTTTACTTAACACAATGCCCAAGCTCATCCATGTTGCCATGAATGACAGGATTTCACTTCTTCTTACAGCTAAATAGTATTTTGTTGTGTATAAATTCCACATATTCTTTATCCATTCTCCTGTTGATGGACACTTAGTTTGATCTCTTATCTTGGCTATTGGGAATAGTGCTCCAATAAACATGAGAGTGCTGATATCTCTTTAACATACTGATTTCTTTTCCTTTTGAGTAGTAAGATTCCTAAATCATATGGCAATTCTATTTTTAGCTTTTTGAGGAAAATCTCCATACCGTTTTCCATAATGGCTGTACTAATTTACATTCCTTCCAAAAGAGCCTAAAAGTTTCCTTTTTCCCACATCTTCACCAGGTTTGTTTTTTTGTTTTTGTTTTTTTTTAATTAGAAAAATTAAAAAAAAACTCATTTTGGTTTTGATTTGCATTTTCCTGATATTATTCTTTAATATACTTGTGGCCATTTGGATGTCTTTTTTTGGAGAAATGTCTATTCAGATCCCCTGCTCATTTTTAAATTTTAGTTTTAAGCTATCGAGTTATTTTACTACCTTGTATATTCTGGATATTCGCCTCCTGTCAGATTCACATTTTTTGCAAATGTTTTTCTCCCATTCTATAGGTTGCCTCTTTACACTGTTACTTGTTTCCTTTGCTGTGCAGAAGCTTTTTAGCTTGGCGTAATCCCACGTGCCTATTTTTGCTTTTGTTACCTGTGCTCTTGTGGCCTTAACTATAACCTATGTTCTGAAGCATTTCCCATATGTTTTCTTCTAAGAGGTTCATAGTTTTAGGTCTTATATTGAAGTCTTTAATCCATTTTCTGTTGTTTTTGTATATAGAGAGACAGGGGTCTAGTTTTATTCGGTTTACGGATATTCAATTTTCCAGAACCACTTAATGAAGAGGGTGTGCTTTCCTCAATTTATATTCTTAGTGCCTTTATTGAAAATCAGTTTTCTGTAAATATATAGATTTATTTCTGGTCCCTTTATTCTGTTCTACTGTTCTATGTGTCTGCTTTTATGTAAATACATGCTGTTTTGTTTACTAAAGCTTTGTAGTATATTTTGAAGTCAGGTATTATGAGACCTCCAGTTTTGTTCTTTTTGCTCAAGATTCCTTTGGCTATTTGTGGTCTTTTGTGGTTCTGTGAATTTTAGGATTGTTTTTTCTATTTCTGTGAAGAATGTTACTGGTATTTTAATAGGAATTGTATTGAATCTATAGATTACTTTAGGTAGTATGGTCAATTTAAAAATATTCTTCCAATCCATGAATCTTGGATATCTTTCCATTTATTTGTAATAAATTTCTTTCATCAGCATTTTATGTTTTTCATTGTAGAGGTCTTTCATACTGTTGGTTATATTTACTCCTAGATAATATATTAAAATTTTTTTGTAGCTACTGTAACTGGAATTGCTTTATTGATTTGAGATAGTCAGTTGTTGATGTATAGGAATGGTACTGATTTTTGTATATTGATTTTGTATCCTGCAACTTCACTGAATTCACTCATCACTTCTAAAAATTTTTTGGCAGTCTTAAGTTTTTCTCTATATAAAATTAGGTAATCTGTAAACAGGGACAATTTGACTTCCTCTTTTCCAATTTGGATGTCTTTTTTTTTTTTTTTTTTTTTTTTCTTGCCTAACTGCTTTGGCTAGAACTTCCAGTAATACATTGAATAAAAGTAGCAAAAGTGGACATCCTTGTTTTGTTTCAGTTCTTAGAAAAGTTTCAGCATTTTCCTTATTAGTATGAGGTTGGCTGTGGCTTTGTTATATCTTGCTTTTATTATGTTTAGGTTTGTTCCTTCTTTGCCTAATTTGTTGACAGCTTTTTATCATGAAGGGGTGTTGAAATATATCACTTGCTTTTCCTGCATCTATTGAAATGATCATGTGGTTTTTGTTCTTCACTCTATTGATGTGACATTTTGTGTTTATTTGGTTTGTGATATAATTTGGCTCTGTGTCCCCACCTAAATTTCGTCTGGAATTGTAATACCTAGGTGTCGAGGAAGGGGCCTGGTATGAGGTGATTGGATCATGAGGGTCATTCACCTATGTTGTTCTCATGATAGTGAGGGAGTTCTCAGGAAATCTGATGCTTTAAAAGTGTTTGGCAGTTCTCTCCCTCTCCCCCCACCCCACCGCCCTGTCTCCTGCTGCTATGTAAGACCTGCCTTGCTTTCCTTTCACCTTCTTCTGTGATTTAAGTTTCCTGAGGCCTCCCCAGTTATGCACAACTGAGTCAATTAAACCATTTTTCTTCATAAATTACCCAGTCTCAGGTAATATCTTTGTAGCAGTGTGAGAATACGCTAATACAGAGAATTGGTAGTGGAATAGTGGGGCATTGCTATAAAGATAACCTGAAAATGTGGAAGCAACTTTGGAACTGTGTAACAGAGGTTGGAACAGTTTGGAGGGCTCAGAAGAAGACAGGAAGATGTGGGAGAGTTTGGAACTTCCTAGACACTTGTTGAACGGTTTTGACCAAAATGCTGATAGCGATATGGACAATGAAGTTCAGGCTGAGGTGATCTCAGATGAAGATGAAAAGCTTCTTGGGAACTGGAGTAAAGGCAGCTCTTGCTATGTATTAGCAAACAGACTGGCAGCATTTTACCCCTGTCCTAGAGATTTGTGCAACTTTTAACTTGAAAGAGATGATGACTTTGAAACTTATGTTTGAAAGAGAAACAGAGCATAAAAGTTTGACAAATTTGCAGCCTCACCCTGTGGTAGAAAAGAAAAACCCATTTTCTGGGAAGAAATTCAAGCTGGCTGCAGAGATTTGCATATATAACAAGGAGCGGAATGTTAATTGTCAAGACAATGAGCAATATGTCTCCAGGGAGTGTCAGAGGTCTTCACAGTAGCCCCTCCCATCACAGGCCCAGAGGACTAGCAAGAAAAATTGGTTCCATGGGCGTGGCTTAGGGCCTTGCTGCTTTGCACAGTCTTGGAACTTGTTGCCCTGCATCCCAGCCATGGCTAAACGGGACCAACATACAGCTTAGGTAATTGCTTCAGAGGGTGCAAGGCCCAAGCCTTGATGGTGTTAGGCATGTCACATGCTGTTGGGCATGTGGGTGCACAGAAGTCAAGAATTGAGGTTGGGGAATCTCCACCTAAATTTCAGATCACATATGGAAATATCTGGATGTCTGGGCAGAAATTTGCACAGGGGTGGAACCCTCATGGAGAACCTCTGCTGGGGCAGCATGGAAAGGAAATCTGGAGTCAGAGCCCCACACAGAGTCCCCACTGGGGTACTGCCTAGTGGAGCTGTGAGAAGAGGGTCACTGTCCCGCACCAGAATGGTAGATCCAGCAAGAGCTTGCACTATACTCCTGGAAAAAACATGGATAGTCAGCGCTAGCCTGTGACAGCAGCCTTGTGTGCTTTCTGCAGAGCCACAGGGGCAGAGCTGCCCAAGGCCTTGGGAGCCCATCTCTTTTGTCAGCATGCCCTGGATGTGAGACATGGAGTCAAAGGAGATTATTTTGGAGCTTTAAGATTTAATAACTGCCTTTTAGACTTGCATGGGTTCTATAAACCATTTGTTTTGGCCAATTTCTCTTATTTGAAATTGGATCATTTACCCAATGCCTGTTCCCCCATTGTATCTTAGAAGTAACTAACTTGCTTTTGATTTTACAGGCTCACCAATAGAAGGAATTTTCCTTGTTTTGGATACGACTTTTGACTTGGACTTTTTCGTTAAGGTTTGAATAAGTTAAGACTTTGGAGGACTGTTGGGAAGGTCTGATTGACTTTGCAGTGTTAAAAGGACATGAAATTTTGGTGGGGCCAGTTGCAGAATGATAATGTTTGGCTCAGTATTCTGACTTAAATCTCATATGGAATTATAATCCCTAGACTTTCAGGGAAGAGCCTGGTGGGAGGTGACTGGATCATGGGGGCAGTTTGTGCCATACTGTTCTCATGATAGTGAGGGAGTTCGCAGAAGATCTGATGCTTTAAATGTGTTTAGAAGTTCCTCACTTCTCTTTCTGTCTCCCTCTTGTTTTCTCCTCCTGCCATGTAAGACATGTCTTGTTTCCCCTTTGCCTTCCACTGTGATTGTAAGTTTCATGAGACCTCCCCAGCCATGCAGAACTGTGAGTCAATTAAACCTTTTTTCTTCATAGATTACTCAGTCTCAGGTAGTATATTTATAGCAGGTCAACATACACAAAGTGTGTATAGATATATATTGAACTGTCCTTGCATTTGTGGGTTAAATCTCACTTGATCATGGTGTATGAACTTTCTGATGTGCTGTTGAATTCAGTTTGCTAATATTTTGTTGAGAATTTTTGCATGTATGTTTATCAGGGATATTGGCTTGTAGTTTGTTGTTCTTATGTCCTTATCTGCTTTTGCCATTAGGGTAATGCTGGTCTTACAGAATGATTTTGGAACAATTCACTCCCCATATATTTTTTTGGAGTAGTTTCATAAAAGTTGGTATTAGTTCTTTAAAAGTTTGGTAGAATTTAGCAGAGAAGCCATCTGTCTCATGGGAGGTTTTTATTTTTTTTAAATTACTGACTCAATATCATTTTTCATTATTGGTCTATTCAGGATTTGAGTTTCCTTCTGATTCAGTCTTGGTAGGTTGTATCTGTCCAGGACTTTATCCATTTCCTCTAGGGTTTTCAATTTGTTAGTGTATAGTTGTTCATAATAGTCCCTAATGGCCCTTTGAATTTCTGTGGCATCAGTTATACAGTCTTCTTTTCTGTTTCTATTTTATTTATGTCTTTTTTTCTTCTTAATCTAGCTAATGATATGTGATAGTCGATTCTTGTGCTGCTATGAAGAAACAATGCAGGCTGGGTAATTTATAACAAAAAAGGTTTAATTGACATATGGTTCTGCAGGATTTACAGAAAGCATGGTGCTAGCCGCTGATCAGTTTCTGGGGTGGCCTCAGGAAGCTTACAATCATGGTGGAATGTGAAAGGTGAGCAAAAGAGAGATGGGGGAGATGCCACACACTTTTAAGCAGTAAGATTTCAGGAGAACTCATTCACTATGGTGAGAACAGTACCAAGCCATGAGGGATATTCTCTCATGACCCAAACACTTCCCACCAGGCCCCACCTTCAACATTAGGCACTGCATTTCAACGTGAGATATGGGTGAAGTTAAATATCCAATGTATATCGTGATGTGTTCAGTTTATTTTAACTAATTAACTATTTTAGAGACAGTGTCTCATTCTGTTGCCCACGTTGGAGTGCAGTAGTACAGTCTTGGCTCACTGAAATCCACACCCTGGATTCAAGCAATTCTTATGCCTCAGCCTCCCAAGTAGCTGGAATTACAGGTTTGTGCCACCACACCCAGCTAATTTTTGTATCAATATTTTTAGTAGAGATGGGATTTCACCTGCCTCAGCCTCTCAAAGTACTGGAATTACAGGTGTGGGCCACCTCGCCTGGCCTATTTACTTTATTTTTTTAAATTTTAACTTTTGTTTTAGGTTAGGGGCTACATGTGAAGGTTTGTTACATGGGTAAACTTGTGTCATGGGGCTTGCTGTACATATTATTTCATCACCCATGTATTAAGCCCAGTACTGAATAGTTATCTTTGCTGCACCTCTCCCTTTTTCCACCCTCCAGTGGACCCCAGTGTCTGTTGGTTTTTTCTTTGTGTTCATAAGTTCTCATCATGTACCTCCCACGTATAAAAGTGAGAACATACGGTATTTGGTTTTCTCTTCTGCATCAGTTTGCTAAGGATGATATCCTGCAGCTTATCCATATTCTTGCAAAAGACACTATCTTGTTCTTTTCCATGGCTGCATAATTTTCCATGGTGTATCTGTACCAAATTTTCTTTATCCAATCTGTCATTGATGAGCATATAGGTTGATTCTGTGCCTTTGGATCATGAACACTGCTGCAGTGAACATTCACATGCATGTGTTGTTATGGTAGAATGATTTATATTCCTCTGGGCATATACCTGGTAATGGGATTGCTTAGTCGAATGCTCATTCTGCTTTTAACTTTTTGAGGAATCACCAGACTGCTTTCCACAATAGAACTAATTTATGCTCCCACCAACAGCATATTGTGTTCCCTTTTCTCTGCAACCTCTCTAGCATCTATTTATTGACATTTTAATACTAGCCATTATAACTGGTGTGAGATCATTTCTCATTGTGGTTTGGATTTGCATTTCTCTAATGATCAGTGATACTGAGGTTTTTTTTCATACTCTTTTTGGCTACCTGAATGTCTTCTTTGGAAGTGTCTGTTCACATCCTTTGCCCACTTTTTAATGGAGTTGTTTTTCTCTTGGAAATGTAAATTATTTTTAGATGCTGGATATTAGACTTTTGTCAGATGCATAGTTTGCAAATACTTTCTCCCATTCTGCAGGTCATCTGTTTACCCTGATGATAGTTTCTTTTGCTGTACAGAAGCTCTTAAGTTTAATTAGATCCCATTTGTATATTTTTGCTTTTGCTGTAATTGCTTTTAGTGTCCTTGTCGTAAAATCTTTGCCTATCCCTATGTCCAGGATGGTATTGACTAAATTGTCTTCTAGGCATTTCAAAAAACCTGCTGTTTATTTTGTTGATCTTTTGTATTTTTTGTCTCTGTTTCATTTATTTCTGCTTGATCCTTTTTCTTTTCTTCTATTAATTTTGGGCTTGGTTTGTTCTTGCTTTTGTATCTTCCTCAAGTGTATTGTTAGGTTGTTTATTTGAAATTTTTCTACTTTTTGATGTGGGCACATATTACTATAAAGTTCTCTCTTAGTACTGCTTTTGCTGTATACTATAGGTTTTCATATATTATTTCTATTTTCATTTGTTTCAAGAAATTTTTACATTTCCTTCTTAATTTCTTCCTTGAACTATTGATCATTCAGGAAAACACTGTTAAATTTCCATGTATTTTTATAGTTTCCAAAGTTCCTCTTATTAAATTCTAGTGTAGTCAGAAAAAAATACTTGATATGAATTCAGTTTTTAAAATGTTGTTAAGGCTCGTTTTGTGACCTAGCATAAGGTATATCCTGATGAATGTTCTATGTTCTGATGAGAAGAAGGTGTATTCTGCCTCTGTTGAATGAAATGTTCTGTAAATGTCTGTTAGGTCCTGTTGGGCTATAGTGCAGTCTAAATCTGCTATTTCTTTGTTGATTTTCTATCTAGATGATATGCTTGCTGAGAGTGGGGTGTTGAAGACCCCAGCTGTTATTGTGTTGAGGTTTCTCTCTCTTTAAATCTAATAACATTTGATTTATATAACTGAGTGCTCTGGTTTTGGGCGCATGTATACATGGACTTATATCCCCTTGCTGAATTGACCCCTTTATCATTATGTAATGACCTTCCTTTTCTCTCGTGACAGTTTTTTACTTAAAGTCTAATGTATCTGATATAAACATAGCTACTCTTGCTTGTTTTGGTTTCCATTTGCTTGGATCATCTTTTTCTATTTCTTCACCCTCAGTCCATAGTGTCTTTATAGGTGAGATGAGTTACTTTTTGGCAGCATATAGTTGCATCTTATTCATTAATTCAGCCAGTCTACATTTTTTTAAATGGGGCATTGAGTCCATTTTCATTCACAGTTATTGTTGATAGGTAAGGACTTACTGTGGTCATTTTGTTAGGCTTTTTTTTTTTATCCTTTATTTCTTCTTTTATTGTTGATCTTTGCAGTTTTCTGTTTCTTTTTATAGTGATAGGATTTGATTACTTTCTTTCTCATTTGCATATCTGTTCTACCAGTGAGTTTTATATTTTCATGTGTTTACATGATGGTAGTTGTTCTTCCACTTCCAGTTGAAGTACTTCCTTAAGCATTTCTTCTAAGGCTGGTCTACTGGCGAGGAATTTCCTGATCTTGGTTGTCTGGGAAAGACTTTCTCCTTTGTTTCTCAGAGATAACTTTGCTGGGCATAGTATTCTTCTCTGACAGCTTATTTTCTTTCAGCACTTTCGATATATCATCCCATACTCTCCTGATTTTTATGGGATTTTTTTCCTGGTCTTCTGAGAAATCTGTTTTTAGTCTAATGGGGATTTCCCCTATATGACTTGACACTTTTTTCTTGTTTTTAGAATTATCTTTTACTTTGGGTGGTTCAACTATAATATCCCTTACAGAAAAACTTTTTGGGTTGAAGGTCATTGTTCATCTGGCTGTACATATCTCTCCCAAGACTTGGAAGCTTTTTAGCTATTATTTTATTAAATAAATTTTCTATGGCTTTTCCCATCTCTTCCTCTTCTGGAAGTGCCATAATGCAATCATTTGTTTGTTTAATGGTATTCAATAAGTTCAACAGACTTTCTTCATTTTTTTTCTTGTTCAACTAGAATATTTCAAAAGGCATCTCTTCATGTTCACAGATTCTTTCTACTGCTTGATGTAATGGTGTTGTTGAAGCTCTTGATGTTTTTCTATTTACTAAATCCTTCAGCTCCAATACTTGTTTTTTTTTTTTTTTTTTTTTTTCTTTTTTTTTTTATTTTCATTGAATTGTCTTTTTTGTATTCCTTTGTGTGTCTCTGCGTTTTCTTAAAGTTATTGTTTTGAATTTTTTTCATGTAATTTAAAATTTCATTTCTTTGAGGTCAATTACGGGAGAATTACTTTGTTTTGGGGTGTTATATTTCACTCCTTTTTCATGTTCTGTCTCCCTTGCTTCCTATCTGTGCATTTAATGGAACAGTCACCTCTTCCAGTTTTATAGTGTGGCTTTCATGGAAAAAACTTTCTCCTGCAGATGTGTCCTAGGGTGTCAGTTGGGTAGGGTGCATTGGCTTTTCTATGGGTGGGTACAGTAGTGTAGTCTTCGCACAGTTTTTCTCAGCTGTCATTAACATCAGCAATGCCTGTGTGTGCCTCAGTGGCTTAGACTCTAGAGGTTTGTATGGCTATTCCACCTACTTGGGCTCTGCTCCTCTACAGGGTAAGGTGCTGGGCTGGTCCATGGTTTGGAAAAGTGAGGGGCTGGTAAATCATGGCTTGAGTCAGCTCAGGCTCTGCTCCTCACATTAAATCTTGAAAGATGTGAATTTTATTACCTCTTAGTTATATAAAGCCATATACAAACTCTTCCTTGTTTTTAGTCTTATCTCTGACTTGGCACTTTTCCAGTGCCATTTTCATTTTTTGATACCTAACATTTTGTACAATTTCTCATTCAAATAATGAATTGGATTTTTTTTTAATTTGTATTCAATTGTCTGTTTTGTATTCCTTTGTGTGTCTCTGAGTTTTCTTAAAGTTATTATTTAAAACTTTTTTTCCAGGCAATTTAAAATTTTTATTTCTTTGATGTCAATTACTGGAGAATTACTATGTTTTATGGTGCTATATTTCACTGCTTTTTCATGTTCTTGTCTCCCTTGCTTGACATCTGTGCATTTCGTAGAACACTCACCTCTTCCAGGTTTATAGTGTGGCTTTCATGGGAAAAACCTTTCTCCTGCAGGTATGTTCTAGGGTTCCAGTGCAAAATGACTGCACTTTTCTACTATTTCTAACTACAGCATAGCACTGCTAAAACGACTGGGAAGGCAAAAGAAAGTTAGACAGGCTAGTAACACCAAAGCAATGCTGAAACCTGGAAGTAAAGAAAAACACATTACCTTCTTCTCCATTCTTCTTTGATCCCCTGTGAATATATGGCTTATGATAACAGCAAGATGTGTGACCTTGAGCCATTTATTTGTCTGGAGCCGCAACTTCCTAACTTATAAAATAATGTCATTTACATCTCCGAAACTGTGACTATAAGCTGAGAAATATGTTTATAAAATCTCATGCAATTCTTGTCACTTAGTAAGGTTTGGTAACGTGACTCCTTCAACAGTGTTCCCAAAATCTTTCTCTTGTGCCGAAAGAGAACTACCTTAGAAAAGACCACACAAACAACAATAAGATGACCAGGCTACAGAACAGTTTCACCGTGTACCGATTACCAACTTGTCTTAATCCAGTGAGATAGAACACTCCCCAACACAAGTTACATGAGGCCAGTGTGTTACTTACAGATAGGACGACAGAAGCCTATGATTCATAAAAGTCTCAAGAAAGCTAGCTTGGCAGATGGAGTTTCATCCGCATGTGCCCCATCTGCACTGAAGTGGAGGGTCCCACAAAAGCACTCCACCCTAAGTTTTATACCCCAGCATAACACGATTCACTGTGCTAATGTGTTAAAGGACACACTGCTTCTACAAGTGATTAGAACAGAGCCTAGTCTGTTCAGGCTAGTTTCTCCCCATCTTAAGATGTTGCATTCCTAACATAATTCTATACTTATTCTTTGGAACTATGTGTAAAAAAGAGGGGATAACTGTGTCAGTTCAAAGATACCTGGAAAATCGTCCTATGCTAACAGCAGAGAAGCTTCCAATTGATTTAAAGTAAAGTGGTTTCACAATGTATTTACAAACAAAATTATTATGTGCCTATTTTGTGTTTGGCCCCATGGTAATACTAATAATGATGAGGATAATAATAACGAAATGTATTAAGCAATTACTTTTCCCTATCATTCTTTGAAGCATTACCTCATTGACTTCCCCCAGAACCCAATGAGGTAGTTAATGTTATCTCTGTTTTACAGATGAGGATATACTGAGTTTGCAGTGTTTACCGCATCCTCAGTCACATTACTGTTTGTGGCGGTGAAATGATTTGAACCCAACCTATTTGACTGATGTTTTAACCAGATTGTTAAGAAAATAAACATCAGCCATCAAAAATCTCCTCATCTAATCTAGAGGGGAAGTTTACGACTGGAAATAATTCGTCTCAAGAGATTTCAGAGAAGTGGTAGAAAACCAACATGGCCTTGGTCTTCTACCACTAAGGTTTTATTATTTAAATAAATGAATAAGTAGGTTTTGAGTTGCCATTTTATAGCTTTGGTCTTAGTTCAACAAGAAGGAGCAAGTATGAACACTTTTCATGATGGGCATGTAAACACAGCCCAATCCCCAACACAGCTGAACTCAGCATTAGCATAGAGCATTAGAAATAACATTCAGCATGCATCTTGCCGTGTGACCAATCCTGGTCTCCATCACAAAATTCTAGTTACTTGGTGAGCCTGGGAGGCCACTCTCTGTCCCCTACCTTGGACCTTCCTATACTACAGATCCTCCCTGACATGGGACACCGGACCCCAGGGCTCAGGAAGGCTCAACCAGGTCTTAACAGCAGTTTACAGGGGGCCTTCTGATCCCCTCACCCATCTCCCAAGTCTGGCCAGACCGACAGGGCCAGCAAGGGATGGGGCATGGGAAAGATTAGATATGTAGAATAAAGCAGTATCACGGAGAGCCTTGAAAGCCAATTTAAAGTAATTCTATCTTCTAATAGTAGGTCCTAGCTTAGTAGACTTTACGCTATGGATCTTGACTCCTTAGTAGGCTGTAAAATTAATGTATTGGATCACAACCAACATACCTGTTTTAATGAACTAGGATAGAATAAAATAGAAAATAGAAATGTGTCTTGCAGTTAATAAGGGTTTTTGTGAAACATTTGTTTTAGTTATATACAGTCAATTCTTATTATCTGTAGTAGCTCTATAAAGTCACCACCAACACTGAATTGGTAATTACTAAACCATTGCTCCTGGATAAATACAGGATTAGGTTCCTTTGTTCCTCTGGTCACAAAATTTTCATCAACAGATTAATACATAACCTTATTTTGTGAGTGTTTCTATATAAAGACACCTCATTTTATATTGTTGATTCCCTAATATTAAACTCCAGGCTAAAGGCACCATCACTCATGCCTGAATGAAGCGTCTCAGACACATGTATTTTTGTCCCTAAGGGACCTCCCAGCCTTCCTGTTTTGAGGGACACTAGTTGCCACTGTAGCACTATGCTCGGGGCATTTTAAACATGAAATCGCCGATAAAAAAGGCACAAAAATGTAAACAGTGTGACATTAAATAGGCCATGAAAAGGATACTTGTTTACAGTTTGAGCTCAAACAAGAAGGCAGAGCATTCATTACCTTTTCAACCTCAGCTGGGAACACGTATGTCAGCCACTCAGATGTTCATCACTCTACACTTGTCTGTGACTGAACACAAACATGCTTTGAGTATGGATTTGGCGGCTACAAATAAAGTTTAGCAAGTAGGTGAATTTGCAAATATAGTATTTGTAAATAATAAGGATCAACTGTGTGTGCACAGACACATTGTTTTCTAGGTCTGTGAGGTTGTAATGTTAAATGTGTTTCTCAAGAGAAAGTATGGTGGTTGTTTTTTAGAACTACATCCCTAGATAGTCGGATTACTGAGGAATGACACAGGGGACACTGCTTTAAGATGTATCCAGTAAGCAGAATGGGGTTTAGAGGCAAACAGCCTAGATTAGAAGGCTTCTGTAGTAATCTAACCCCATGAAATAATGAAGGCAACAGTAGGCCTGGGGAATGGGGATAACTAAGCCAAGAAAAAGAAAATATTGAATATGTGAATAAAGAAGGAAAAGTTGATTATTCTGAAAATACCTGGTTTAGAAATTAGAAGGCTGGCAGGTGTAGTGAGATATGTGGTATATTGCAAAGAATACAGCTTTGAATGCTGGTAGAATCCAGTCTGTGTCTTGCCTGTATGACTTTATTAATTAGACATGTGATCTTTGGCAAGTCACAAAGCCTTCTGCCTCATTTTTACAATCATGCCTTTTAAATATCAATTAATTGCTACAATTAAATGAGACAATATACTATATATATGATATTCATGAATACACTAACACCCAGGATGTAGCTGCAATATAAATAGGTGGTATGTTTGTATTATGTGTAATTATTCATGTTTATTATATCCACATATTTATTATGAACATGCAAAATATAGTATAATTACACCTGAAGAAAATATAGTATAATGACACCTGAAGAAATAGTGGGATATCCAAGAAGAGTTACTCATCAGGCCATGAAATTCTGAGATGCAATAAAGTTGAAATGCCGGGATTAGTATATATGTGGATTACCAGTGTTTCAAAGCACTAGAGTACGAATAATAAATATTAAAATTGCCTGACAAAATGGAAACTTTGTTTGAGAAGGCGCAGTAGGATCTTGCAACCAGCCATAATCATAAATATCAATTTTTACATATTGGCACAGCTCAAAATTGCTGGTAAAGAAGAAGTTCTCGTTGATGCACTACCAAATACACGGGCTTTTACCATAATTTGTTCTGCAGGTTAAAGTTAGTATTGTCAAAACACGGCAGGCAACATTAGATTTTAAGGTTCGGTATCATTGTATCCCCTATAGTATTAAATATAATTCAAACACAGAAAAATGCCCCTTCTCTCATTATGTCCTTTCTTTTTTGATGAGAGATGAATAGGTCCACTTGAGAAATGATTATATCGACTATTAGACTTTAAATTTTCTCTAGCACTACAACGCTGGCAAGAAATGGTAAGTCAGTAAATCCAAACAGACCGCTGATGTGTGATTTCACATCACAGATATTCTCTCTGCAGCACAATAGAACATAGGGTAGAGTACTGAGTTATCTCCCAATGAATTCAAGTCCCTCCTGCATCCTTTACATACCGATTTCATTAATATTAATAATCACTAATTCTAGCTAACACTTGCCAATGCATAATGGAACTATGTTTTTACAAATGTTGCCTAACAAAGACTGTTATTTTTTTCTGCATCTTGGTCGTGGCACAGTCTGATAGCTTTCAAAGGACAAGCCAAATTGTCAGACGCTGTTGGTTTGTAATGCCATCTTCGATCTGGAGCTGAAAAGTGTGGCCTCAGGTTTCTGGCCTGTCTTTCATGTCACAGAAGCACAGAATTGTTAAACAATCTGGGGAAATTCAAAGCAGCAAATGTGCAATAAAATTTTCTCTGTAGTTCGGGGCTACATGACAAAAGAGACCCATAAACTTTGTTCCATCCTGGTATTGGACAGTGACTTATCTGTGGGAACAGCAGCCACAACAGATGTAAAGAAAAACAGATAGAACTTTTTAAAAATAAACTTCAGGAAAGAGTTTTCCAGTCTTTATTTTTCCCTGTGTTTCAGCGAACACTCAGAGCTTTCCTGAAATGTTCTGTTGGAAACAGTGAGACTGGAAAAAGCTCTATGTTCCATTTTGTCCCCTTGTTTCAGGGCTTTCAGATGTCCTTTTAATAACCCTGAACTTGTAGAGTGTTTTAATTAATGACTTCACTGTTAGAGTATAATAACATAAACTTAAGAACCCCCTGTGATAATCATGCTTTGTTTATGGTTTTACAACAAACTTGTGTTCTATCCTGTTGGTATATTTATTGTATCTTGGCATTTCTTTTGAAGATGCCAGAAAATCCCAGAAGCTTAAAGAGAGAGAGACAACTTCTAAAACCATTTTGACTTTTTCTTTTTTTTTCTTGACAAAGTGTTTTATCTCTGAAGAACTCAATTCAGTACATGGGTCTTATGAGGACCTTTATTGTTCTAAAATGTCATATTTTCTTAGATCAAATGAAGAGCAACTATATTGAAAATAAGACAGATAGCTATTTTATAAAAGAATTTTTATCTTTCTCTGCCAAAAACACTGTATGTTTTTTCCTTAGTTTAGGAAATGGTGATAATTTTCACACTTTTCACTTTATCTTAGAAAGAGCTTGTACTTTTGTCTTGTAAAGAAGATTTAAAAAGTATGCATGGTAGGGCACAGTGGCTCATACCTGTAATCCCAGCACGTGGGGAGGCCAGGGTTGGAGGCTCACTTAGGACCAGGATTTCGAGGCTGCAGTGAACTATGAATGCACCACTGCATTCCAGTCTGGGTGACAGAGCGAGACCGTGTCTGGGGGAAAAAAAAAAAAAAGGTAAGTAATACTGTTTATTATGAAACTTAATTTACATTAACGTGAAATGTTAATGGAATCCTCCCTCTTTTCTAACTCTGAAATTCCATTCTAAAGCCATAAAATGGGAGGGCAAGGTAGGAGTGTGCAGCAGGGAGGAGGGGGGAGTTGTGGTGGCCCAGAACCACGTCAGACCCAAGATGGTAAGTACTGGTAGGGGACAGCCTGGCAAGGGGTGTCGAGCCTTGGGAGGGTGAGAGGATGTTCACAGGTGGGCACAGGCTGGTGTGCGGTTTTGGGGTACAAGCACGGTGAAGCAGGTGTCTAGATTTAAAGTGGATTGGAATACAAACCCCAAAAATATTTGTCCAAGTGCTAACTCCTGGTACCAAACTCTGTATTAATTTCCCAGAGCTGCTGTAACTAATTATGTTAAACCTGATGACTTCATTCAACAGCAATTTATTCTTTCACAGTTCTAGAGACCAGAAGGCCAAAATCAAAGTATGGGCAGGCTTGATTTATTTAGAAGACTCCAAGGGAAAAATGTGTCTCCTTGCTTCTGGTGGATACTGGCAACCCTTGGAGTTCCTTGGCTTGTAGGCACATGACTTCAATCTCTGTTTCTGCTTTCATGTGGGGTTCTTCTCTGTGTGTGTCTGTGTAGCCGCCTTTTCTGACGCTCATAAGAACATTTGCTATTGGATGTAGAGCCCTCCCTCATTCAGGATGACCACATCTTCAAATTCTTATCTTGGTTATGTCTACAAAGACTCTTATTCCAAATAAAGGCACATTTTGAGGTTTTGGGTGGACATGTGTTTTGATGTGCCACTATTCAACACACTACCAGGTGAAGGGAGGTGACTCATCAGGTGGTTTCAGAGATCAAGAAGAGTGAGAATGGCATCCCTGTGAAGGGGTGGTTTCTTGTGGGGCATGAATGCTTATGCAGGATAGGAGAGCATCCATGCTAGAAGTCACCCAACATAAATGTCAGACCCCAAGTGGGGTGAGGAGGCAAGATGGAAGACTGGTTACATATGGTAGACTGATCAAATTGGGTAGTAAGTATTTTGAGGGTAAGAGAAGCCAAGATTCTGTCATAGAAGCAAATTAAAAATATAAAAAAGGAGAAAATTAAGGAATTGAAGATACTGGTGTGACCTTATAATTTTTAATAAAGATGTATTAATACATGGAGATGTAAATGTATGTGGGTATATGTGTGTATTATAATACCTAGCTCTGTTGACTGAAATAGGCTGGAAGGATATCCACTACAATACCAGCTAGCACACTTAGAACCCGTATCTTGGCTTCTAAATACCAGTCTTTACCAAAAAGAGTTTTCTTTGGGAAAATGACCAGTTTTCAGAGTTTGTATAGAGGGAGTACGGTATCAAGCATTTTATGCCAGAAAGTAAGAAGTGCTTTAAAAAAATGATGGAGACATGTCAAAAGGGCACAAAATTCATCTTGAAGAAGCTCCCACAGGCCAAATTGGGAATAATCTGACCATCAGAATAAACGATAGTAATGTATTATAACTCATTAAAATACAAAACCTAAAGTCCATTGTGATCACAGTAAACTGAAAAATTGGAAGGAATGAGGTATTTACATACTTTCAAATGTATTCCCCACGAAATATTTACTAATCACAAGGGGAAAGTGAAGACATTTTGAATGGAGAAACATGGCAGATGCCAGCTGAACTGAGTGATCAAAGCGAACATCATCAGTGACAGCATAAATCACAATTGCTTGTCACCCACCTGATAGAATGCAATGAGAAACATCTGTGATATTCCTGTCAGATGTATCATCTGAATCTCATTATGAGAAAGCACAATATAGCCAAACTGAGGCATGTTCTACAGAATAACTGGCTGGTAATTTTCAAAAGTCTCAGAGATGTGAAAGCCAGGGAGAGACTAATGAACTAATGAAGGCATCTGGAGAGACCTGATAACTAATTGCAATGTGTGTTTCCTAACTGGACCCTTATTTTGATAATCAAACGGGGTCTGAAAATTAGAGAGTAGTAACATCTCAACACAGTTGCTTAATACATTAACTATGATGATGGCAATGCTGATGACAATGATCACTGAAGGACCATGAAAAAATACACTAGCATCTATCTACTCAATATCCTGGAATTCTAGAACAGGAGTGTTCTGGATCATGAGCAAAAAAAAAACTGGTTCCCCCAGGTCTAATCAAATGGAGAGGTAAATTTAAAAGCACTTTGCCAAACAATTAAACTCTTGAGACCCAGATAACTCAAGTCTTCAGACCTAGGAATGCTACAGTTAAATTGTTTTCATGAAACTAAAAAATTCATTCTTCCAACAACCAAAGGAGAGGAATGAATATGAAAAGAGAGGTTGAATTGGCCTAATAGTGGCGTGCTGGGAGCAATTCATTGAACTGTAGAGCTGGAAGAGACAAAGGTAAGCGTGCCAGCTTCCTTCTATAATGCCAGTTTGGAAGACTGATCCCTCATTTTCCGAGGGAAAAATAAATCCCAGTGTCACATTTGCATTTCTGTGTAGATTTTTGCTTAGGTTTTCTAAAGAGCTCAAAATATACCATCATTGTATTTAAGGAAGTCTTATGGGTATCCTCACTTACTCACGGTGCAGTACTATTCCTGCAGATTCTACATCTCCATGCATAGGCCACTGTTTCAGCAATCTCAGCCAGTGCAACACAACCTCAACCAAAAAGATCTTGAGAAAGGAGTCCCATACCTGCCACAGAGCTGTTGTGTGAAAACGATCTCATATTGTCTCAAGTTGTCAACTAGTGTGAATTTGACCTTTTTAACATGTAATCTGCAACATGCTTCATTATCTGATTTTCCAGAGCCGTATTATTAAGAAACTGTATTATTGGTGTCATCATCATGGTGAGGAAGTTGGTATGTGGAGAAGAGATGACAGAAGCAGTGAGTAACTCAGAGCTGGCTGCCTGACAGATAGAAAGGAAGTAACCCAAAAAAAAAAAAAAAAAAGATGACAGAATAGTTTGTTGTCCACACAGAAAAAGGAAATATAGGTAAGATAGCACTAGGCTAACATTCATAAGACTGAAGTTTCTAGTCTTATTTATTAGCTATGAGAGGCCTTGAGGGAGTTCTAGAATTAAGTGATCTCCATTTATAAAATCAGAACAGTTTATCCCACAACACTATAGTAAGAAATAAATTTATAATTAATTTTTATAATATAGTTTTATAATTAAAGACCATTTTAGGGCTGATTACATTTTTGGGCAGTGGCTCATGCATGTAATCTCAACACTTTGGGAGACCAAGGTGGGAAGATTACTTGAACCCAGGAATTTGAGACCAGGCTGGCTCAACACAGACCTTGTCACTACAAAAGAAAAAAAATTAGGCATGGTGGCATATGCTGGTGGTCGCAGCTAATCAGGAGGCTGAGTCAGGAGGATCGCCTGAGCCTGGGAGGTCAAGGCTACAGTGAGCCATGATCACACTACTGTACTCCAGCCTGGGAAACAGTAAGACTCTGTCTCAAAAAAAAAAAAAAAAAAGAGTATTTTACACTTCAAGGTACTACACAAATGTAAAGTATCATTCTATTACATATTAGTAATGATGATTATTCTTTAAATGATTTTAAAATGTTCATCTCTGCTTAAGCCCACAGACATATGTAACAAATCTGTGAAGGACTGGCATTAAAGATAGTCAAAATAAAACATAGAAATTAGGGTCAATAATTTAACTGGTGAAATAATCTAAGTGGTAATTGTTGGATACGTGGAAATTTGATTAGCTGATTGTTTAGGATTCTTGGTTGTAAGTGACTGATAACTAAAAGTAGGTGACGCATATAACTGAGAAGTCTGTGGTAAGGCTCAGTAGTCAGAAATGGGAAAATCTTGGGACTGGTTCATGTTTTATTTACATTATATCTGTTCCCAGGCAGTCTCTGCATGTAAGTAACAAAGATGACTATCTGCAAGTATAGACCTACTTTTGTAAAGGGTTATCTCAAGCCATTCTAGAGAAGCACTAAAAGCCACTTTATTTATACTAGGAGAATAGTTTGCTTTCCCTAATTTGTGATGAGTGGAACACTGAAAAGGGATCTAGAATAACATTCTGTAGTGCAGGGGTTGATGGAATGTGGCTAGTGGGCCGAATCCAGTCCTCAGCCTGATTTTGCAAATAACCTTACAGAAACACGGCAATGTGCCTTCATTCCATGTTGTTTATGGTTGTTTTGGGGTTACAATGGCAGAGTGGAGTAGTCGCGACAGAGATCACTAGGCTTACCACATCTATTTACTGACTGACCCTTTACAGAAGGCTTGCTGCTCTTAGAGGAATGTGTGTTTCTAGTCTCAGCAATAAACTTCTTGGATTTGTTTTCTCATCTTTACAATGATAGTCACAGACTAGGTGATTCTTGTGACCTGTTTTTGAAACCCACTGTGTCTTCTGTCAGGGCTCTGGTTCTGTTTCTTATGCTACTGAATGCACAATTTAATGCCCTGGAATTTCCTTCTGTCTTCTGCTAAAGCCACACCTCCTCAGACAGTTAAAATAGTTAATCCCATTCTCCAGTCTCCAGAGTTATTTTCCTAAATTAAGAACTGGATTCAAAGTTACACATTATGCCACATACAGTGGTTGAAAAGAGCTTCTCTTTTGTGCACTGTGTGTATTTCAGCATCTTGTTAGGTAGAAAAGGAATAGTCTTCCACAGTATATTGTATCCATATTTGGGCCAGGAGCTCTTCTTTACCACGGAACATGATGGAAGAAATATATGATGATAATATTAGGGCAGGGATGTGATAAAGAATCACAAAATTTGAGGCCGGGCCTGGTGACTCACGCCTGTGATCACTTTGGGAGGCCGAGGTGGGCAGATCACCTTAGGTCAGGAGTTCGAGACCAGCTTGGCCAATGTGGTGAAACCCCATCTCTACTAAAAAAGAGTACAAAAATTAGCCAGGTGTGGTGGTGTACACATGTAATCCCAGCTACTCAGGAGGCTGGGGCAGGAGAACAGCTTGAACCCAGGATGGGAAGGTTGCAGTGAGCTGAGATCACATCACCACTGCATTCCAGTCTGGGTGACAGAACGAGACTCCATCTCGGGGAGGGGGACAGTGCAGTGGGGGGGGGGGAAGAATCTAGAATCTAGAAAACGATCTCCAAGATTTAATCATCTAATTATTTATTTTAAAAATGAGAAAAATGACTCCTGGTCACCTTTTACCTTCTTTTTCAACTGTTCTGGCAATACTTTCATATTGGGCTTTCAAAGTCTCAAGTAACAGGTTTTAAAAACCTCAGATACTCAAAGTATAAACATAAGGTTAAAACCTATTAAAGGCAAAATCCATCAGCTTCCTCTTCTTTACTCTTCCATGGGGGTTGGTTCTAATTTCTCCATCTACTTAGGCAGTCCTTTGCTTTTTATTGCTTATTGATGACATTTGCCATATGTAGCAATAGTAATACAGTCATCTATATGTTTATGACCTTGTTGAATATAGAAAAAGAATAGGGCCATTTTCTAACTGTATAACCTTTAACACCTTGACAGAGGACTACAGTTCATATGCTGGACCATTTGTGTTTGTTCATGGCGGGTGGATTGCTTTAATATAATTAGCACATTATCCTAACTGCCAGCCTTTTGGGGACGGCTATATATTCATGCTAATATGGTAGCATTTTTGCTTTAACGTAGAGTTGACCCACGGTAGATAAAAATGCTGTTCATTTTTGCCTAATACTAATAAAATTACCTAATTGATGAAGCTTGGAGCTTGAATCTAGGCATTTTATGTCATTTCAAGTACACCCTGGAATTTTAAAGCATAAACATCCTACAGTCCTCAACAACTTTAGAACAAAAATAAATATTTTAATAAGAAAAAAGCATGGCATGACAAGCTGTAACTTAATAAAGAAAAGGAATGGTCTCTATAGACCGAGAGAAAATGAGGCCTTAGATATTTTTATACTAAAGGAATGTTATGAATATAAAAAACAGCTTGATCCCCCCCAAAAAACTGCCAAACCCTATATTTTTGTTATTGCAAGACTATTGTTTTATTGAATAAAACAGTATGAATTGGTTTTACTTGTTTCCATTTAATACCTACTAACTTCAGAATTATACTGCCTGAAGTTTTTAACTTCAAGTACAACAAGATGACTATAATAGTTTTATGCAAGGCAAATGTGAAAAACAGAAGTAATTTTTTTTTAAAGTTTGGAATATCTAAAAGGTATAAATCTTCAGTACATCAACTCAGGTGAGCCAGAAATGTAACTTATTTTTCCAGGTTTAATCCTTACGTTGTTTTTGTGCTTCTGAGGGCTTAGAGTTTTCATGTGTTCTTAGGACATGCCACCCTCTCTTCACCTGAATGTGTTCACCAACCCAGAAGCTCTTGGAACCCCACCATTTGGGGTTTTTATGGAGGCTCCATTAAGTAGCTAAGACTGATTAAATCACTGGCCATTGGTGGTTGACTCAGACTCCAGCTTCTGTTCCCTCTCTAGAGGTGAAGGGGTGGGAAGGTGAAGCTAAGTTCCAACCCTCCGACCACAGGGTTGGCTCCTCTGCAACTAGCCTTCATCTTGAAACAATCTAGAGCCCACTGAGTCACCCCATTAGCAAACTCAGATGTGATTTAAAGGGTCTTATTATGAATAACAAAAGATAATCCTCTCACCCCTATCACTCAGACAATTCCAAGGGTTTTAGAAGCTCTTGTGCCAGGAACTGGAAACAAAGACCAAATATATATGTCTTCTTCTATCACAATGTCATGGGTGTGATACGGTAGGTAAATGGAGTCTCAGAGAGTCCCCCAGAGTATTCCAAGGATCCACTAAATGAAGAATAAATGGAAGGTTCTCCCCATGATCAAAAGTGGCCAGAAAATACTTGAGAATAAGTAATAACTAAAGAGGCCCTATAGTAGGAAGGAATGCACAGAGGACCCAGTGTAAAAGAGGACATCCCCATCTCAGCTAGTGTGGATGCATGCCAGCGTAGGAAGATGCTAGTGTGGCTACATGGTGTACTGAAGACCAGACTCCTTCACGGCCCCTTGATACTTTAGTTCTATGTCATCCCCTAAACTTAGATGTTATGACATTCAGGACATGCCACCCCACAATTTTTAAGCTGAAGGAATTTGAGAAAACAGCAGAAGCAGGAATGTAATTGCCCAATGAGTTCTTCCTGCCCTCTGCACAGACAAAACCAGTTTACTGAGACCATGGTATTGCAGTTAAGAAAGAGTTTAATTAATAGGAGGCTCGCCACAGAGTTGTCACTCAAATTAGTCTCCCTGAAGGCTCAGAGGTCAGGATTTTTCATGGATAGTTCAGTGAGCAGGGAATTAGGGGGTGGGTACTGCTGACTGGTTGAGGATACAATCATAGGGATCCTTGTATGCTAAGTCACCTCTGAGTGGGAGGCCAGGGGACCCGTTGAGTCATGAGTCATGAGTCTGGGTGGGGTTAGTCTGAAAAACATCTCAAAAGACCAAACTTAGGTCCTAAAATAGTGATGTTATATATAGAAACAATTGGGGAAGCTATAAATTATGTGACCTCTGGCCCCATGATTCCTGAGCAGTAAGAGATGACAGAAACTAAACTTACATTTTATCAGAACTCGGGCCTCTTCTGTAATCCTAATCTTGTGGTTTTTCTTTAGTCTAATAAAGGCGCCTTGGTAACCACCCTCAAGCAACCATTTTAGGGAGGTGCTGTTATCATCTTGCTTCAAAGTTAAACTACAAACTAAATTCCTCCCATGATTAGCTTGGCCTACGCTCAGAAAAGGGCAAAGAGAGCCAGCCAGAGACATTAGAAGCAAGATGGAGTTATTCATGTTAGATTTCTCTCACTGTCATAATCTTTGCAAGGGAGGTTTCAGGAAGGTCATTTTACCTTTCCGCTCGCCCTTTTCATGTGACACAGGTCATAAAACCTAGGTATGTCAGAAATTCCTTCCTAATCTTTCCCTGAAGAAGAACGTAAAGCTCTCACATGGGAGTTGCCATTTCTAGACCAAGAGAAAAAGTACATCCTTATGTCTGAAGACACAGGCACAGAGAAGAATCTGAAAAACATGCCTTGCTAAATTCCCCTCATTAGATCATGCCCTTTTGTTCAACCCTGTTTCCCCACAACTATCAATGTCTTCATCAAGCCTAGCATAAAAAAAAAAAAATACAGGCTTCACTGTTTCTTTGGGTCTTCGTTTCCTTATGAAGTCTCCTGTACCATGTAAAACTTAAATACGTTTCTCTGCTTTTCTCTTGTTCATTCTGTCCTTTGCTATGGGGGCCTCAGCCATGAACCTAGTGATGAGTGAGGGGTAGTTATTTCTTTTCCCCTACAGATGTAAAAGGGAAAAGGGAGGAATCCCTAAACTGAATGAAGTTATGATCCAGGGATCAGAGGCTCAAAAGCAAAATTAAGTTTAAATGTAGAAAAATGCATTCCTTCTTCATTTTAGAGATCTCAAACGCCCAGATCTAACCAGCTGTTTCTCAGAAGTCTGCAGAAGTCCGTTTTCCCTCCACCCTCTGCTCCTCTGTGAAGGGAAACTGTCTCTTTGGGAGTAAAATGGCCGGCTTTCCTTGCTGAGCACACTCTAAAGACTACTGCTCGTTGCTTTTTCCCATTTCTTCTGGAGAATTATGCTTTTGAAAACAAGAATTGACTCCATTTATCTTTTTCTTTTAGCTGTCTGCTGCAGTATGCCTCCTCTAAGGCAATGAATAAAAAATGCTTTAGCTGAATAAATGGGGCAAGGATCAAGGACTACAAGCTAATATTTCACAATATTATCCTGCCATAAATAAAAGTATGGTTTATATAACAGTGGTGGAGTTAGGAGTTACAGGTCATTGAAACACCACCTTATTCACTGTCACCAACCCCTTGGCTTTCCAGATGGCAGCAGGGAAGCAACACATGGGTAGAATTATGGGCCAACATCATGACGAGAGGGGGTTTGAAAATCTCATTTGTCTTATTAGACTATTATAGTATCTGTCGAAATTAGACCCAATTCTTTGGCGAAAGTAGTTACTCATTTTTAAGGTCCATAATAAACTGTAAATATATGGCCTCTGTTGTATGAGTTTAGTATGAGCTCACTGGTGGGCCACAGTGGAATGGCAGAGGAAAGGGGATGTTAACTAAGAAGTGGAAGTCCCCTTTCAAGTTCTGGCTCTGTCACTAATGAAGTCGGTATTTCTGTATTTACTAATTGCCTTTTCTTTCTTTTTTTTTGAGATGGAGTTCTGGTCTGTTTCCAGGCTGGAGTACAGTGGCACGATCTCAGCTCACTGCAAGCTCCACCTCCCGGGTTCTAGCAATTCCCCTGCCTCAGCCTCCCGAGTAGCCGGGATTATAGGTGCGCACCACCATGTGCAGCTAATTTTTTTTATATTTTAGTAGAGACGGGGTTTTACCATGTTGACCAGGATGGTCTCGATCTTCTGACCTTGTGATCTGCCCGACTTGGCCTCCCAAAGTGCTGGGATTACAGGCGTGAGCCACTGCGCCCAGCCAGTTGCCTGCTTTATATCTCATTTAAACAATTTATAACAAAGAAGTGGGTTTTCAAGACCTAGTCCAGTTTTAGTTTCAATCAGATGCATATATTTAGCAAGTTTGGGGTCAAAGAAGAGACAAAGATCTGAATGGTGAAAGTCTAGGGAATTCAGGTTACTGGGGGTATAACTTAAGGTCACTAGAATCCAAATGCAGGGAAGAGTTGGGAGGCTGAATGGGGTGCTCTTTGGCAAATAAACATTCCTTACTAAGCATTTTTCTTAAATCTGAACATGCCCGCTTTGATTTTTTTGACCTCAGCCAGGCTTACATGTTCATTAATCACGTAGTGTCTACCATTCCAAGCCCATATACAACTGTGACCTGATCCAACCTTCAAGGAGCTCACTCTTGATTTTAAGAATCTTTTCACCACTTCGATTTGATCTTACTCCTAAAAAAGTCAGCCGGAACTGTTTAATTCCATCTATAATTCTGATACAAAACTCTACCTAGCAACCATTACGGTTTTGTTGCTTTAGGTAGGTATTAGAAAGCACCCACATTAGTTTATAGAAAATCCTTAACTGAATCTCTAATCTCAAAGGAGTCGTACTTTATTATATGGTGCTTTTTATTTAAAGAGGTCAGTTTAATAGAAATTACTCAGGCATTTGAAGTGATAGCTTTAAAATGTGGGACTGGGGAGAATAAGAACACTTGACCTCTCTCCATAAAATTGAATTGGTCTTTAAAGTTTTGACAGAGAAAGAGAACGTAAGAGCAAGTAAGGGTGAAAATATATCCTTATTTGGTAATGAGTACCCATTAAGAGGACAGTATATTACATTTCATCTTCCTACTTCACATTCTTGTTTTAAGGATTTGTGAGCCAAGTGCTGTGAGATCTCTACAGTTAAGAGGCTGGAGACAGGTAGTTGTGCTGGTATTTTAAGGGGTGTTCCATAATGTGTAGTGTCTAAGTGGTGATGCTTAATCAGCTTCAATTAAATCCAAAACATACTGACAGCTCCTGTGTGTCTGATGTTGAGCTGTGTGCCGAAATGGTGCAAAGAAGTAAGAGCCTTTGAGGCTTGGAGATGAAAAGGATCTTGGAGCCAGGGCTAGGTGCGGTGGCTCACACCTGTAATCCCAGCACTTTGGGAGGCTGAGGCAGGCGTATCACCTGAGGTCATGGGTTCAAGATCAGCCTGGCCAGCTGGCCAAGATGGTGAAAACTTGTCTCTACTAAAAGTATAAAAAATTAGCCGGGTGTGGCAGTGGGCACCTGTAATCCTAGCTACTCAGGAGGCTGAGGCAGGAGAATTGCTGGAACCCAGGAGACGGAGGTTGCAGTGAGCTGAGATCGTGCCACTACACTCCAGTCTGGGCAACAGAAGCGAAACTCAAAAAAAAAAAAAAAGAAAAAAAAAAACTGGATCTTGGAGCCATTGGTTTCCTGCCTGCTGGAATTTTACCATCAAGGACGCTTTGTCTTCTTTCTCCCTTGCATTTTATTGAAATGTTTGGGTTTACTAAACCAGATTCACTAACTGGATGTTATTTTAATGTCAAAGAGTATAATTCTGCCAATCAGGGCTTCTGATCACCATGAAATAATTCAGTTTCATAGTGAATGCACACATTCTAGTCAAAAGCAAAGACATTTGATATTTCTGCTGTGTAGCCATTTGCTTTATGAGAAGGTAAAGGTGGCATGGCTTCTGTTCACTATAGTATACAATACATTGTCAAAAAAAATCACAAGTGTGTTCTTTTAGGCTTCTAATTACTGTCAGCTTCTCATTTCAGACAGGTGATGTGATAAGGTGAAAAGAAGCCTATATTTAGACTCAAAAGTCCTGAATTTGAGTCCTGGTTCAACTATCTAGTCCGTGAGCCTCAGTTTTCTCTGCTGTGAATGATTTCTCAAACCAGCTGCATTCCAGGTTGTTCTGAATGATAAATGATATGGTGTATGTATACCAACTTTTTGCAAACCAGAAAACGCTGTTCTATGGTAAACATGTGCAATGGGCTGACTTGCGTCTCCCAAAATTCTTATGTTGAATTCCTCACCCCCCGGGCCTCAGAATGTGACTGTATTTGGACAGAGTCTTCAAGAGATAAATAAGTTACAATGAAGTCATTTTGGTGGATCCTAACCCAACTGACTGATGTCCTTGTAAGAAGAGGAAATTTGGATACAGAAATCCACAGAGAAAACATGGAGAAGATGGTCATCTACAAGCTAAGGAGAGAGGCCTCAGAAGAAACCAAAGCTGCCACGCCTTGAATTTGGACTTCTGGCCATGAGAACTGTGAGAAAACACGTTTCTGTTGTTTCAGCCATGGGTCCCCAACCCCCAGGCCATGGGCTTGTACCAGTTGGTCGCCTGTTAAGAACGGGGCTGCACAGCAGGAGGTGAGTAGTGGGCGAGGGAGCACTGAGGCCTGAGCTCCACCCCCGGTCAGATCAGCAGTGGTAGTAGATTCTCATAGGAGCACAAACCCTACTGCGAACTGCACATGCGAGGGATCTAGGTTGCACGCTCCTTGTGAGAATCTAATGCCTGATGATCTGATATGGAACAGTTTTATTCCCAAACCATCCCCTCCACCACCCCTGTGGTCCACGGAAAAACTGTCTTCCACAAAATTGGTCCCTCATGCCAAAAAGGTTAGGGACCTCTGGTGTCAGCCACCCAGCCTGTGGCACTTTGTTATGGCAGCCCTGGCAAATGAAAGCAATGCGTTTTAGTACTATGATTTTACATGTGCAGTGTGTTGGAAGCCAAAGAACCCAAATGATTTATGGTATCTGGCCTTGTTTTCAATCTTTTTGGTTGAAACATACATATGGAAAATAAAATCGCATATAACCAAGTGCCCAAATCAATAATAAATACAGTTGACTCCATAAACATTTAGGAACCATCTGTCCCACATTTCCACATTCCATCCCAGTGGCTTCTGCCTCTAAATTTCTTCACCCAATATTAGAATGGCGTTTTCATCTTTCAATATCAGGCTCAAGCTTTAATCTAGAAATGGGGGAGGAACAATGCTACACTCTAGGAACCGGTCCATGTTATGTTAAAGCTTTTTTTTTTAAAGTTTAGTCCTCACAACATAAAAGTTATTATTAGTTCCGTGTTTCAGGTGAGAAGACTTAAGGTCAGAGACATGACAGCTAGTTAGTGGATGGACTGGTGTTCCAAGGCCATTCTGGTGAAACTAAATCCTGGGTTCTTCCCACTAGAGAACTGCTTTTTATCTTAATTATAATTTTGTGACAAGGATGTATAGTCCATTAAGGAATATATACAATAGGAGAAGCATTTAAGTGGACTTTGAGGTTTGTGAATCTGAACTGTTCCAATTGACTTTCACCTCAGCAGCTCCTATTCTGGGGAAAGAGAATGGATGCTGGGAGTGACCTGAGAAACCTCCGTGCTCAGGCTTGTAAAGAAATGTGATCCACACCCAGGCCTGTGGAGTGTGGGGACGCTGGGCTGTCACAGTGTCAGTACAGCCTCTCTCAGTAGCACTGCGGAAGGGATCGAGGGGCCTGTGGCTTGCAGGCAGTGTGCCTCCTGTGCCAACTTTGAGGCTACACCATCTTCAATCACACTGTCTTCCAAAGCAGCTCTTCATCCTGTGTTCTTACTTCTGCTAATGGTATGCACGTTTCTTCTGCATGGAGTCTGGAAACCTTGGTGGTGTCAAAACCTGTCTCTTCTTTCCCCCTTGCTCTTCCACATTCCATTTCCTTTCAGCAGAATCACCAAGCCTTGACCATTTTTCATTTTTGGTGCTCTTTCAGATTTGCCGTGAACTTTGCCTGGGTCCTCTTTCACCTCACCCTACCATTTGTCATTCTGCCTGGCAGCGGGTTGAGCAGGTTTCTCCATATGAATGGTCTTATGTAAGCTCTTTTGTACACCTTCTGCTACTTAAAAAGACCCTTTGCTTCCACATCTGTGCTATCTGCCTATCTGACTCAAATGAACTTCAATTGTCTATCTCAGACACCACCTCCTCCATGAAGCCCTCTTGCATTATCTGAAGTAACCTCTGTTCTGGGCTTTCATAGCATTACTGCTTGTAACTCTCTCAAAGGATGAATCTTGTACTGTTTTTATTTGAGTACAAATTTAGTGATCAGTTTTAAAAACTTGTGTCCACGTTTAAAAAATTCATCATTTTCAGTATTTCTTGGAATTTCAAAGTGAACTAAATATTATGACTAAAAACCAATCATGGCAATTTTAACATTGCGTTTTCTTTTTTTGAAATATGTACGCTCCTCTCTCGACTGGTATGCTTTCTCCCTCTACTCCCTTTTCAAACGCCCTTATCAAACTTTGCTGATGAAACAATCTTTTCCTAGTTTCTTAGACTTTAGATGGTACCTGCTACTTCTCTCGTCTCTTGCTATCTAATGCATAATGTTGAATAAGTATTTATTTGGTGATAACATTATAAAAAAAACTAGTTAATGCTTAGAAGATCTAACACCTTCCAAAATCCCTCAGTCAACCAGGTACTGAAATACAGTCAAGCAGATGAGCTGAAACGTCAAGAACTTGCAGACAACCATGGTTTCATGGTTGTAAACTAGAAAATGTGGTGTATCTTACACCATGGAGGGAGGAGCAGAGATGTGCCTGTGCAGAGGCAGAGCCCCCAGGCAGGTTTCCCTCTTTTTCTTCCTGTGCACCGATTTTTATTTTGGTGAACTGAAACGGGGTCTAACAAACTGGCATCTCATTTGTCTCTATAAACAGAACTGCCGATTGGCTTTGCATCCGGGGGCTTCATAGGGTGTCTGCCTCCTCAGTCTGAGGCAGCAGCGTTACATCTGAGTCTTAGCAGAATAAAAATAGAAAACAGTGGCTCAACCCATTGGTTTCTCTGTCACCATCCACATGAGGGATCTCTATTGGTAAAAAACACACTCCAATGTTCAAGGGCCTGGGGCTGGAATCAAATCTGCCATTCATTCATTCCGGTATTTAAGGCTAAATACATAGGGAAATAAATTAAAGGTGAGAAAGCTATGCATTTCCAATGTCATCTTGAAAATAAGTATCTTTAGAAACATAAAGTAGATGAGTGGCTAACTTGGGCTGAGAGAGAGCGTGTGGAGTGGCTGTTAAGTGGTACAAGGTTTCTACTTAGTGTGATTGAAATGTTCTAATAATTTGATTGATGATGGTTGTACAGTTCTGTAAACTAAATGTATTGAATTGTACAATTAAAACATGGAAATTTTATCATATTTAAAATATACCTCGATGAAGTGTTTAAAAAATGAGTATCTCCTAGGGTAGAATGAAATGAGTAAGGGAAGCAGTGAGGTGTCCAGGGGCCTTTCTGCACAGAGGGTCTGTCGTTAGGCAGGTACGCTGCCACGGCCCGTTCTAGTGCCCACACGTCCAGACTGATGCCTAGGACAACTGCTCATGTATCGCCTCTGACAGGCAAGTGTTACATCAGGAGCAGCAGGCGTCGGAAGATGATGCCATTCCCTGCTGTTAGTCTGATTATATTGACTTAGGTTTTTAATTTTCTTCCTTGCTGTATTTTTTTTTCACCTTCTTAGCCACAAAGCATGAACATCTGTGTTTTTCAGCTGCCTTTTCAGAAGGCAATAAAAACGGTTTATTCGATTTCTCTCTTCTGGATCTTCTGGATTATCAACACTCCTCACCGGCTTAACCAAACACAAGTGTAAAACAGCATGGAAAGAATCATAAAGGATTACAGTGTTTCTGCTGTGGACTGCACCGTATCCTCCTCCAACCCCCAAATTCATAGGTTGAAGCTCTAACCCCCATTGTGACTGTATCTGGAGACAGGGTCTCTAGGAGGTAATTAAACTCAAATGAGTTCTTAAGAGTGAGGCCCTAATCCAACAGGATGTCACCTTATAAGAAGAAGAGGGATTACCCCCTCCACCATTACCATGGGACGACGCAGCAAGAAGGCAGAGAGCCCTAACCAGGAACCTCGCGGACAGCTGTACATTGATCTTGGACTTGCTAACTTCCAGAACTTTGAAATATAAATTGTTGTGTAAGATGTCCAATCTGTGATATTTTATGAGGGCAGCCCAAGTGAACACAGTGTCCTTCCAGAAAAAGAACTATGTCTCTGAGTTGAGCATATTCACTTCTCCGTAATAGATGCTCTGAATCATTCATGCCAGTTTGCTCCTGTTGCAGAAATAAGGACAGGATTGTTTCCTTTTGTTTTGTTATGCCTCCCTAGCTAATCTCCCTTAGGCTCTTCTCATTTATATAATCTCTCAAACCAGACTGGGTGGAGTCATCCTTGTCTCTGTATGTCATCCAAGTTATCTTTTCTCTGTACCTCGGTCACCAGATGTTATTTAATTTTACTTCCTATATGATTCTTGTATCTGTTCTCTCATCTCATTTTTCATTCCTCATGCCTTTGTTCGTTTCAACATCATTTCTCATAGGAGTTATTATAATTACCTCCAGAATCTACTTTGGTGATACCTTTGCCTTTCAATAGCTTCCATTTACCTACAGAAATAAAATCTGCTTCCAGTATATCTCATGCTCTGTATTAGTCCCTGTTCATGCTGCTGGGAAGAACTGCCAGAGGCTGGATAATTTATTTATTTATTTATTTTTAAAGATGGGGTTTCACCATGATGGCCACGCTGGTCTTGAACTCCTGACCTCTGGTGATCCACCCACCTCAGCCTCCCAAAGTGCTAGGATTACAGGCGTGAGCCACCGCGCCCGGCTCGAGACTGGGTAATTTATAAAGAAAAGAGTTTTAACTGACTTGCAGTTATGCTTAGCTGGGAGGCTCAGGAAACTTATAATCATGGTGGAAGGGGAAGAAAGCATGTCTCACTACTACACCGAAAAATTACCATTGCTTATTTTTATTTACATGTAAAGAAAACAGAGTTAAATGTTTATGTGGCCAAAAAAGTGTCATTTAAAAGGTAAATTAAGTTTATGTAGAATGTATGTTAATGGTGCTTATTTTTAAAATGTAATCCAAGTTTACAGTATTACTTAATGTTTCCTTACAGAATTTGAGAAACAAGGCTAGAACACATCTATACCCTGAAGAGCCTTTTATAACTTCCTATTATATGATGACAAAGTTCATTATTTTCCTTAAAGTTGAGCAGCTGACTTTTATGGTCCAATGATGAACTTAATAAATGAATTAACTGTGAGACTTCGCATTAAAATACAATATTGTAGCTATCAGTTAGAGAATATAAAATTTTCAGGCAGTATATCAGAAAAAAATGTTTTATTTGTACTGTAAAGAAAATGATTTTGCTGTTAACTCTGTACTTTTTAAATTGAAAATGTTTTATAACTTTGCTTTTAAAATTTCTTATGAAGCCGTTTGCAAATTACATGTTTTATTGAATAAAGTACTTTAGCCACAATAGAAAAAAAAAGAAAAACAAAGAAAGCAAGCATGTCTTATATGGCAGCAGGCCAGAGAGAGTGAGTGTGCAGGGGAACCGCCCTTATAAAACTATCAGATCTCATGAGAACTCACTCACTATCACAAGAACAGCATGGGGGAACCACGTCCATGATCCAGTCACCTCTCACCAGGTCCGGTCCCTGATATGTGGGGATTACAGTTTAGATTACAATTCAAGATGAGACTGGGGTGGGGACACAGCCACACCATATCACACTCCAGTCCCTTACTATGTCTTCAGACCCAGTTCTACTCATCACTCGCATATTAATCTCCATTACTGCTGTACTTCATGCTGGATATGAGCACAGCATATGGCTTCACTCCTCTGTGTCTTTGATAGGTCTTTACTCTTCCTGAAATGTCCTGTACACTTTTCTGTACAGCTTAATAGTATGTATGGCCAGGGTGAATTTATAATTTATACTTTAAACTGGAATACTTTTGAGAGTAAAAGTAAGCACTTGTTAATTCTTCATCCAGAACCACAGATGTAAACTGAAATGATTTTAGGTAAATAGTAACAAATTGTTATCCTATTCTCAGCTCAAATTTTATACTCTGCCTTCTTTAGGAATCTATAACACAATCAGTAACATATCATAAGTCCCCTTTTGTTTCCATGTGGCCACAGTCATTTGCAAACAGCAGCTGAAAAGCTGAAAGCAGAACTCTAGCAGACCTACAGGACTGAGGAGATTAAAACTGAATTTCTGGGTCCTCCAATATTAAGGGACCTGAAAATACCTCAGGTTTTCATCAGGAGCCTCAAAAAAGTTGCACAATAGAAAGAGAAATGAAAGAAAATAGAAGAGCAGCTGTAACAACTCAAACCCAGATTCAAACAGCAAAATACTTGATCAAACAAAAAGGATCTGCTTCTAATTGAATATCTGAAGCAAAATTAAGCCCAAATCTCAGAAAATATCATCTAGAGCCTCAAATTCTCTCTCCAGTTTTTTTATTACAATGTCTTCTATGTAATAAAAAATAATTAGGCACACCAGAGGACTAGATAAATTGAACAAAAATGAGGAGAAATATTAAGAAATAATAAAAGTAATCCCACAAGTCACCCCGATATTGCAGTTATCAGATGTGGGCTGATGAACGTGTTTAAGACATTATGTGCTAAAAGGAAGGATAATAGCAGACAACTGAAAAAATACTAAAAAACTGAAATCAAGACCAGAATATATGGGTTCAATAGGCAATCAGACATAGCTTAACAGAGGACTGGGATTGTAGGTCTGTTTCTTTTTTCTCTGAAAGTAAGTAAAATACTACGACTGAAAAATGATAAAAAAGCTATCTAGAAAGCTATATACCTACATGTAAATTAAACCAAATGAAACATTTCTAAAAGAAGAAATACATGAAAAACAGTGAATTGCTCTAACATTTTTATGCAAGTAAAATCTTAGAAGTGGATAAAGGAAATGGTGCAAAAACAATGCTAGAATAGATGTTTAAGAATCAGCAGAAACCGATGAAATACATCTAACCACAAATTCCAAAAGCCTCACAAACCCAGTGTAGACAAAACAGAAAACCAAAATGAGGCACACCATAATACAACACTCAAAACTAAGGACAAACAGAAAACCTTAAAAGTCTTCAGAGAGGACATCTTGTTGCAGCCACACAGGAGTGCCTTGTATCACATTAACACTTTTGCCAAGCACAACTAAAAGACAAAATTTTAAAAAAGAAGATCGAAGCCACTGGGGTGTAACTGATGCAGGAAGGATGTGACGTGCTACAGTCACTGATGGAAGGGACGCACAGCAAGATGAGCTTCTCAGTGGCACTGAGTTTTCCTCAAGGGCATTTGTCAGATCATGGCATTGAGGGAATAGTGGCTGAGCGAAAACAGTAGTATCATGGACTTAAGAAGACAGAGGTTGTAACTTGGGGCTGCCAAGGTTGCCAGGACATGAAGGCCAATATGTAGTGAGGAAAAAACTAATAAAATTAGGTCAAATGTTGCTGTATCGATGTTGCACATGTACAAAATAAAATACAAAATCATGCTTAAGGCAGCAAAGATTTGAGTAGCTGTGACTGTTAGGGAGATACACATTGGAGTTTCAAGTCCGCTAAGGTGGATGGACCCCGGTGACTACCTCAGACCTTTGTCTGAGAATTGGGAAAGGCCACATCTTGGGAGAAAGGTCTCTATGAAAGGGTAAGGGGAAAACCTACCTATAAATTAATCCAAACAAAACATAAAACAAACCTATCACAGGATCAGGGCGATGTCCCTATACACTCTCTGCCTGCCAGACAAAATGGTTCTCTTTTCAGATGAAGAGGTCATTATTCAGAGTCTCTAAATTTTTATTCATAGGTCTATTACCAAAATTTTTTAAATTGAGGCATGCTATGTAATATGACCATGGCTAGGTGCAGTGGCTCACACCTGTAATTCCAGGACTTTGGAGACTGAGGTGGGTGGATCACCTGAGCTAAGGAGTTCGGGACCAGCCTGGCCAACATGGTGAAACCCCATCTCCACTAAAAATATAAAAATTAGCCAGGCATGGTGGTGTGTGCCTGTAATCCTGGCTACTTGGGAGGCTGAGGCAGAACAATCGCCTGAACCCAGAGAGGAGGTTGCAGTGAGACAATATCGTGCCACTGCATTCCAGCCTGGATGAAAGAGTGAGACTCCATCTCAAAAAAAAAAAAAAAAAAAAAAAAAAAAAAAAAAAAAAAAAAAAAAAAAAAAAAAAAAAAAAAAGAAGAAGAAAGAAACTGACCCTAATGTGATTCAGTTATTGAAGTCATCAGAGTCTTCAAAATACTTTTCCACAGTACAAAGAAAGTAACAGGAAAAATGTAATTTTTCAGCAGAGACTTGAAATCTATCAGAAGGAATCAAATTGAATTTTGGAACTGAAACATACATTATCTGAAATTAATAATTTCAGATAGTAGATTGTTTGTATTAATTATGCAAAGGAAAACAGAGGATTAATGAACAAGAAGGTAAGACAATAGAAAATGACCATATTGAAGCACTGAGATATAGAAAATATGGAAAATATCTACAGATACATGAAACAAAAGTAATATTTAAGTAAATACTGACCAAGAATTTCCAAACTTAACAAAAGTGTTCAATATGGAGCATGAATTCCAAGCAAGGGTATTGACACCTAGGAGAAACTACATCTACACACTTCATAGTCCAATGGATTCTTTTCAAAAACAAACAGGAGATCCCCAGGCAAGATGGTCGAATAGGAGCAGCTCCAGTGTGCAGCTCCTAGCAAGATCAGTGGAGAGGGCAGGTGATTTCCACATTTCCAACTGAGGTAACTGGTTCGTTTCATCGGGACTGGTTGGACACTGTGCACAGCCCAAGGAGGGCAGGCTAAAACAGGGTGGGGCCGAAGCAGGGTGGGGCGCTGCCTCACCCGGGAAGTGCAAAGTGCCAGGGTACTCCGTCTCCTAGCCCAGGTAAGACATTAGGGACTGTTCCTTGCACTATGGCCCAGATGCTGCACTTTTCTCACAGTTTTCACAACTCGCAGACCAGGACATTCCCTCCAGTACCTACAAAGATGAAGTAAAAATCTTTATCTTCCTAGCACAAAACTGGTGGTCATTGGGGAAGACACAGAGCTAGCCACAGCAGTTTTTTTTTTCATACCCCAGTGTTTCCTGGAATGCCAGTGAGACAGAACTGTTTGCTCCCCTGGAAAAGGGGCTGAAGCCAGGGAATAAAGTAGTCTGGCTCAGCGGGTCCCCCAACATGGAGACCAGCAAGCTAAGATCCACTGGCTTGAAATTCTCACAGAGAGCACAGCAGTCTGAACTCAATCTGGAACGTTCAAGCTTGGTGAGGGGAGGTGCGTCCACCGCTGCTGAGGCTTGAGTAGGCAGTTTCAACCCCAGAGTTTAAGCAAAGATGCCAGGAAGTTCAAACTGGGCGGAGCCCAAAACAGCTCAGCATCTGCAGACAATACAGTTTCACTAGATGTCCTTGCTGGGTAGCGCATCTCAAAAAAGGCAGCAGCTCATCAGGGACTTATAAGTAAAGCCCCCACCTTTCTGGGACAGAGCACCTGGGAAAAGGGACAGTAGTGGGTACAGCTTCAGCAAACCTAAATGTACCTGCCTGGCAGCCGTGAAGATCAGTGGATTTCCCAACACAGCGTTTGAGCTCTGTTAAGGGACAGACAGCCTCAAGTGGCACCCTGATTCACATGTATTTTGACTAGGAGATACCTCCAAGTAGGGGCTGACAGACACCTCAACAGGAGAGTACTGGCTGGCACTTGGCAGGTACCGCTCTGGGACAAAGCTAACAGAGGAAGAAAAAGGCAGCAATTTTTGCTGTTCTGCAGGCTCCATTGGTGATTCCCAGGCAAGCAGGCTCTGGAGTGGACATCCAGCAAACTTGCAGTGGGTGGACCTGATTGTTACAAAGAAAACTAACAAAAAGAAATAGTTTCAACATCAACAAATAGGGTGTCCACTCAGAGACCCCATGCAAAGGTCACCAACCTAGAGACCAAAGGTAGATAAATCCATGAAGACAGAAAGAACATGCTGCAAAGGCTGAAAACTCCAAAAACCAGAACGCCTCTTCTTTAAGGGATCACAGCTCCTCGCCAGCCATGGAGCAAAACTGGACAGGGAATGAGTTTGACAAATTGACAGAAGCAGACTAATATCCATAATCTACAAAGAACTTAAACAAATTTACAAGAAAACAACAACATCATTAAAAAGTGGGTAAAGAATATGAACAGATGCTTCTCAAAAGGAGGCATTTATGCAGCAAACATATGAAAAAATGCTCATCACTGGTCATAAGAGAAATGCAAATCAAAACCACATTGTGATACCATCTCATGCCATTTAGAATGATGATCATTAAAAAGGTATATGTGCCAAAACCTATACCCACAGTTCTTTTTGATATACTGTCTCTCTACATTCATCTTCAGTTTACTGGCCTCATGGATAAGCCATGTGTGCATTCTCTTCATCCTAAGCATTTTTCCCCCAACTAAAAGATTTTCTATGGACAATTTTGAACCATCCACAGTGTTTAAATAAGAAGGTGATGATCATACAAAAGATTTGGTCTTTTTCTTGAGATATATTCTAAGTTTTGTTGCCCAAGCATTTCTCAGGTTTTTCTCTCACTGGTTATAGATGAAAAATTAGGCCAGGTGTGATGGCTCATGCCTGTAATCCCAGCACTTTGGGAGGCCGAGGTGGGTGTATCACCTGAGGTCAGGAGTTAGAGACCTCCTGACAAACATGGAGAAACCCCGTCACTAATAAAATACAAAATTAGCCAGGCATGGTGGTGCACGCCTGCAATCCAAGCTACTGGGAAGGCTGAGACAGGAAAATAACTTGAACCCAGGATGTGGAGGTTGCAGTGAGCTGAGATCACCCCACTGCACTCTTTCATGGCCAACAGGAGCAAAACTCCATCTCAAACAAAACAAAACAAAACAAAAACCAAAAATTAACTGTATCTTCCAATCATGGTAGAACTAATGTTTTATTCCAGGATTATCTCCATACTTTCATCGAAATTCTATTGAACATCTCTTACTCTTGTAATACCTAATAAAAGACAGCTAAAAATAACAACCCAGGCACCCTAGCAAAATTCTTACATTGCAATCTCTTCATCCAAAGCCACAAGTTCAGTAGGTACATTTGCTCACTTCCATGAGACATAGATGATATTTAACCCAAATATGACATCACTACATAATACAGATGATCATTCTTCTCATCCTCCAATAATATTTTCCTCATTACCTACCACCTGGCTCTGAGGCCAGTGGCTCATATTATATGTCTTTGTGAAGTCATCCTACTTCTGGTATCAATTTCTGTGTGCTGGTTTAGATTTCTATATATTTTAGATTTGCTTCAGTAGCAGCAATCATAAAATCCCATTAATTTGAGGGGGGAGATCCAAGATGGACGAATAGGAACAGCTCCGGAGTGCAGCTCCCAGCGAGTATAGCGCAGAGGGTGAGGGCTCACTGCATTTCCAAACAAGTTTTCACTGCCCACACACCAGGAGATTCCTGGGCCGAAAAGTGCCATGAGTTTTCAGCATGGTTATTTCAGCCACTGCCACATCAGTCCACAGAAACTCCCACAAGTCTGGACGGCCATTTCAACTGGTGCCTGAAATGCCTGGGAGACAGAGCCATCAATTCAACTCAAAGGGAGGGGGCAGAGACAGGGAACCAGGTGATCTGGCTCAGCAGGTACCATGCCCACAAAACAAGCAATCTGAAAAGCTCTGGACTGAGAGAGTTGCAGCAAGCGTAGCTGGACCCAGGACCATTCAGCTCAGTGGGGGGAAGGGCATCCCCCACTACCAAGGCAGTCTGCCACTACCTAGGCAGTTCACACAGCAGCTGGGCAGAGCCTGCTACAGCTCAGCATCACCTCTGCTGGCAGACTATGACTAGATTACTCTGTGCAGGGCAAGCCATCTATAAAAAAAGGCAGCAGCATGACAGGAACTTACAAATAAAGCCAACCTTCCTAGGACAGTGCACCTGGGAAAAGAGGCAGTTATGAGTTTGGCTGCAGCAGACTTAAAGGTACCTGCCCAGCAGCTCTGCACGGAACAGCGGAGCTCTCAGCACAGCACTCAAGCTCCGTAAGGGACAGACTCTCCTCAAGCAACTCGCGACCCCTGTATACCCAAAGAGACACTTCATAAAGGAGAGCTGAGGGAGACATCCGGCAGGTGCCCTTCTGGGACGAGGATAGCAAAGGAAGAAACCGGTGGCAACCCTTGCTATTCTGCAGACCCCGCAGGCGATCCCAATGTGAGCAGGGTCTGCAGCAGACCTCCAGCCATCCTGCAGCAGCGGGGCCTGACTGTTAGAAGGAAAACTAAGAAGCAGAAATAAATAGCTTCAACATCAAGAAAAAGGACATCCACTCAGACCCCATCCAAAAGTCACCAACTAAAAAGACCACAGTTGGATAAAATCACTAAGATGGGAAGAAAGCAGTGTAAAACAGATGAGAACACCAAAAACCGGAATGCCTCTCCTCCTCCAAAGGATCACAACTCCTCACCAGCTAGGGATCAAAGATGGATGGAGAATGAATCTGATGAATTGACAGAAACAGGCTTCAGAAAGTGGGTAATAACAAACTTCTCAGAGCTAAAAGAACATGTGCTAACTTTTTAATGCAAAGAAACTAAGAACAGAAAAAAAGGTTAGAAGAGATGCTAACTAGAATAAATAGCTTAGAGAAGAATATAAACGACTTGATGGAGTTGAAAAACACAGCACGAGAACTTCACAAAGCATACACAAGTTTCAATAGCTGAATTGACCAATCAGAAGAAAGGATATCAGAGACTGAAGATCAACTCAATGAAATAAAACGACAAGGCAAGAATAGAGAAAAAAGAGTGAAAAGAAATGAACAAAGCCTCCAAGAAATATGGGATTATGTGAAAAGACCTAATCTACATTTGATAGGTGTACCTGAATGTGATGGAGAGAATGCATCCAAGCTGGTAGACACCCTTCAGGATACTATCCAGGAGAACTTCCCCAACCTAGCAAGGCAGGCCAACATTCAAGTCCAGGAAATACAGAGAACACCACAAAGATATTCCTCAAGAAGAGCAACCCCAAGGCACATAATCGTCAGATTCACCAGGGTTGAAATGAAGGAAAAAATGCTAAGGGCAGCCAGAGAGAGAGGTCGGGTTACCCACAAAAGGAAACCCATCAGACTCACAGCAGATCTCTCCGCAGAAACCCTACAAGCCAGAAGAGAGTGGGGGCCAATATTCAACATGCTTAAACAAAAGAACTTTCAACCCAGAATTTCATATCCAGCCAAATTAAGCTTCATAAGCAAAGGAGAAAGAAAATCCTTTATGGAAAAGCAATTGCTGAGAGATTACATCACCACCAGACCTGCCTTACAAGAGCTTCTGAAGAAGCACTAAATAAGGAAAGGAACAACCAGTGCTAGCCACTCCAAAAACATATCAAAAGGTAAAGACCATCAACACAATGAAGAAAACGTGTCAACTAACGGGCAAAACACCCAGCTAGCATCAAAATGGCAGGATCAAATACACACATAAAAACATTTACCTTAAATGTAAATGGACTAAATGCCCCAATCAAAAGACACACACTGGTGAATTGGATAAAAAGTCAAAACCTATTGGTGTGCTGTGTTCAGGAAACCCATCACACATGCAAGGACATTCATAGGCCAAAAATAAAGGGATGGAGAAAGATTAAGCAAGCAAATGGAGAGCAAAAAAAAGTAGGAGTTGCAATCCTAGACTCTGATAAAATGGACTTTAAACCAACAAAAATCAAGAGACAAAGCAGGGCATTACATAATGGTAAAAGGATCAAAGCATCAAGAAGAACTAACGATCCTAAATATATACGTACCCAGTACAGGAGCACCCAGGTAAGTAAAGCAAGTTCTTAACGACCTTCAAAGAGCCTTTGACTCCCACCCAATAATAGTGGGAGACTTTAACACTCCACTGCCAATATTAGATCAACGAGACAGAAAATTAACAAGGATATCCAGAACTTGAACTCAGATCTGGACCAAGTGGACCTAATAGACATCTACAGAACTCTCCACCCCTAATCCACAGAATATACATTCTTCTCAGCACTGCATGGCACCTACTCTAATATTGACCACATAATTGGAAGTAAATCACTCCTCAGCAAATGTAAAAGAACAGAAATCGTAACCAACAGTCTCTCAGACCACAGTACAATCAAATTAGAACTCAGAATTCTAACTCAGAACTGCACGACTTCATGGAAACTGAACAACTGGCTCCTGAATGTCGACTGGATAAACAACGAAAATGACAACACAATGTACCAGAATCTCTGGGACACATTTAAAGCAGTGTCTAGAGGGAAATTTATAGCAATAAGTGCCCACCAGAGAAGTGAGGAAAGATGTAAAATCAACACCCTGTTGTCAAAATTGAAAGAGCCAGAGGAGCAAGATCAAAAAAACTCAAAAGCTAGCAGAAGCCAAGAAATAGCTAAGATCAGAGCAGAACTGAAGGAGATAGAGACACACAAAAATCCTTCAAAAAAATCAATAAATCCAGGAGCTGGTTTTTGGAAAAGATCAACAAAATAGACCACTAGCCAGAGTAACAAAAAAGAAAACAGAGAACAATCAAATAGATGCAATAAAAAATGATAAAGGGGATATCACCACTGACTCCATAGAAATACAAACTACAATCAGAGATTACTACAAACAACTCCATGCACACAAACCCGTCAACCTGGAAGAAATGGCTAAATTCCTGGACACTTGCACCCTCCCAAGCCTAAACCAGGAAAAAGTTGAATCCTTTAACAGACCAATAACACAGGCTGAAGTAGAGGCAGTATTTAATAGCCTACCAACCAAAAACAGTCCAGGTCCAGATGGGTTCACAGCTGAATTCTACCAGACATACACAGAGGAGCTGGTACCATTCCTTCTGAAACTATTCCAAACCATACAAAAAGAGGGAAGCCTTCCCAAATCATTTTATGAGACCAACATCATCATGATACCAAAACCCGGCAGAGACTCAACAAAAAAAGAAAACTTCAGGCCAATATCCATGACGAACATAGATGCAAAAATCTTTAATAAAATACTGGCAAACCGATTGCAACAGCACATCAAAAAGCTTATGCATCACCATCAAGTAGGTTTCATTCTGGGAATGCAAGGGTGGTTCAACATATGCAAGTCTATAAACGTAATCCATCACATAAGCAAAAACACATGATTATCTCAATAGATGCAGAGAAGGCCTTCGACAAAATTCAACAGCACTTTATGCTAAAACCTCTCAAACTAGGTATCGAAGGAACGTATCTCAAAATAATAAAAGCTATTTACGACAAACCTCCAGCCAATATCATAATGAATGGGCAAAAACTGGAAGCATTCCCTTTGAAATCCTGCACTAGACAAGGATGCTTTCTATCACCACTCATATTCAATATAGTATTGGAAGTTCTAGCCAGAGCAGTTAGGCAAGAAAAAAAAATAAAGGTATTCAATTAGGAAAAGAGGAAGTCAAACTGTCTCTATTTGCAGATGACATGATGTATATTTAGAAGACCCTATCATCTCAGCCCAAAGTCTCCTTAAGCTGATAAGCAACTTCAGCAAAGTCTCAGGATACAAAATAAATGTGCCAATATCACAAGCATTTCTATACACCAATAACAGACTAACAGAGAACCAAATCATGAGTGAACTCTCATTCACAATTGCTACAAAGAGAGTAAAATACCTAGGAATGTGAAGGACCTCTTCAAGTAGAACTATTAGCCACTGCTAAAGGAAATAAAAGAGGACAAAAACAAATGGACAAACAGTCCATGCTCATGGTTAGGAAGAATCAATATCGTGAAAATCGCCATACTGCCCAAAGTAATTTATAGATTCAACGCTATCCCCATCAAGCTACCAATTACCTTCTTCACAGAACTGGAAAAAACCACCTTAAACTTCATATGGAACCAAAAGAGAGCCCACATAGCCAAGACAATCCTAAGCAAAAAGAACAAAGCCGGAGGCATCATGTTACCTGATTTCAAACTATACTATAAAACTTCAGTAATCAAAATAGCATGGTACTGGTATCAAAACAGATATACAGACCAATGGAACAGAACAGAGGCCTTGGAACAACACCACACATCTACAACCATCTGATCTTTCACAAATCGGACAAAAGCAATGGGGAAAGGATTCCCTGTTCAATAAATGGTGTTGGGAAAACTGGCTACCAGTGTGCAGAAAGCAGAAACCATTCAGGACATAGGCACAGGCAAGGACTTCATGACTACAACACCAAAAGCATTGGCAACAAAAGCCAAAATAGACAAATGGGACCTAATTAAACTCCAGACCCTCTGTACAGCAAAAGAAACAATCATTAGAGTCAACCGGTAACCAACAGAATGGGAAAACATTTTTGCAATCTGCCCTTCTGACAAAGCACTAATACCCAGAATCTATAAAAAACTAAAACAGATTTACAAGAAAAAAAACAAACCCATCCAAAATTGGGAGAAGAATATGAAGAGACACTTTTCAAAAGAAGACATATATAAAGCCAACAAACATATGAAAAAATGCTCATCATCACTGATTATTAGAGAAATGCAAATCAAAACCACATTGAGATACCACCTCATGCAAGTTAGAATGATGATCATTAAAAAATCTGGAGACAACAGATGCTAGAGAGGATGTGGAGAAATAGGAACACTGTTAAACTGTTGGTAGGAGTGTAAACTAGTTCAGCCATTATGGAAGACAGTGTGGCAATTCCTCTAGGACCTAGAAATAGAAATTCCATTTGACCCAGCAATCCCATTACTGGGTATATACCCAAAGGATTATAAATCATTCTATTATGAAGACACATGCACATGTATGTTCATAGCGGCACTGTTTACAATAGCAAAGACCTGGAACCAACCCAAATGCCCATGGGCGATAGACTGGACAATGAAAATGTGACACATATACACCATGGAATACTATGCAGCCATAAACAACAATGAGTTCGTGTCCTTTTTAGGGACATGGATGAATCTGGAAACCATCATTCTTAGCAAACTGACACAAGAACAGAAAGTCAAACACCACATGTTCTCACTCAAAGGCGGGTGTTGAACAATGAGAACACATGGACACAGGAAGGCAAGCATCACACACTGGGGTCTGTTGGGGGGGCCAAGGAAGGGACTGTGGGGGTGGGTGGGGAGGTCTGGGAGGGATAACATGGGGAGAAATGCCAAATGTAGGTGCCGGGGGGATGGAGGCAGCAAACCACATTGCCATGTGTGTACCTATGCAACAATCCTTCATGTTCTGCACATGTGCCCCAGAACCTGAAGTACATTTTTTTAATCCCATTTATTTACAGTAACAAGTATTTATTTTTTGTTCTCATTATATTTGGGCAGGTAGCAGATTGGTAGCTGCAGCTCTGCTCCCCAGGTCATCTTAATTTGGTTTCCCATTTCCCTCCCCAGCATATATTGCAGGTATTATAGAAACTGATAACTACACATGCAACATGGGCTGGTTTGCAGCGTACAGAGAGCCCAAGCACAAAGGGGTGAAGACCTACAGGGGTCAGCCTGAGAACAGCTATCCTAGAGGTTTGAATCTATCCACGCAGATCGTTCTTCCCGCATTCCAGGCTCATCACTTCCTCCCATTCCAGTGTGGCTAATCCATACATAGAAAGTTAGGCAGCTCCACATTTTCTTGTCTAGCTGTGTTTCTTGAGATGTCTCCACAGCTAAGCGCCAGCTCCAATTCTGTACAGGAAGCTCCTGTTGCTGTCCCAGAACTCACGGCCCAATCTGCTCTACTTTGTTGAAGTTTGGTCACCTGGTTCCCTTGCCTTCAACTCCTCTGGGTCCTCTTCACTTGGCAATCCGTTACTGTCAGTTCTTCTGGGCTTTCTAATCACTGCTGGAATACTTTTGTCCTTTATGCCTAAGGCTGCAGAGACAGGAATGAAGCTCTCCTCCAGGTCCTGGATTCCTTTTTTACTTCCCTTCTGTATCTTCACTGTATGTTTACTGTGAGTTTTCGACACTCTCAGTTTAAAGCTGTGTTGTGACTCTGGCCTTTTGATGAGGTATCATCCTCTGGCTTCAGCAAAGAGCCTGATAAAGGGTGTCCTGCAGAGAGTAGTTTCAAGGTGTCTCCAGAGCCCTGGAGCTGCTTGAGTGAGAAGGCAGCCCAGCTGTCTTAAGGACTTAAAAAAATAATCAGGATCTTACTACCTGGCAGATTGGAGTGTAGGGGCATGATCATAGCTCACTGCAGCCTCAACCTCCTGGGCTGATGTGATCCTCCTGCCTCAGCCTCCTGAGTAGCTGAGGTGTGCACAACCAAGTCCAGCTAATTTTTAAAACTGTAGAGACAAGGTGGTCCTGCTGTAGTGCTCAGGGTCCCACTGTATTGCTGGTCTGGAACTCCTGGTCTGAAGCAGTCCTCCCTCCTCCACTTCACAAAGTGCTGGGATTATAGGCATGAGCCACTATATCCAACCTCTTAAGGACTTTTTGATCCGGCTTCAGTTTCTGCTCCAGTGTTGGTACAAACCTGCCTTTTAAAACCCTTTGGACCACATTAGTGCTGTATCAAAGCCTTCAGCCAAGCTGGGAACCGAGCAGGACTCTGCAAATTCCTTATGTAAATACCAGATCTGCTTTACGGACGGGGCACCTGGCACCTCCATTTACCTCCAATATTTTTGATATCAGATTGCTTTTTTGTCATTTCAGGGCATCAAGGAAGAGAACCAATGACACATGCAAGCAAGATGGGAGTCTGGAGAGCTTTGGCCTAAGTCACGAGCACTCAGCCCTTTTCTCTTTGTAAGGGCAACTGGGTCATATCTGCCAGCTTGGAGCTACTCTGTCCACAACCCTAAAATCTAACACCTAGAACAGTAAATGCACTTAAGCATGTCAGACTCTCCCAACTCGTGATAAAATCTGTCATTAGCAAAGGGACTTGTACCAAGAGAGCTGAACACCTGTTCCTGCACCCTGACAACCAACAGGAAACAAAGACTGCTATGGATGCAGCCCCAGGAGCCTAGTGTTCAGGGGGTGCAAGGCCTGGCTTCAGGCTGGGGGCCTACGGACGGTCTGGCACTTCTCCACCTCTTGCAGCTCCTGTTCCTCCAGTTCCTGGTGAAAATCCAGGTCTGACACCCACCAGGTCACAAACTCATAGCAAGTGAGGGCCACAAGGCTTCACATTCTGAGATGTAGCTCGAAGGAACGGATGGTATAATATACGGCCATGCACTACCTGTGTTTCCTCAACACGGGACTGCATATATGACAATGGTCTGTCCCATGAGATTATAATAAAGCTGAAAAATTCCTATCACCTAGCGATATCGTCGCCATAGTAATGTCAAGGCCTGAGGTATTACTCACATGTCTGTGATGATGCTGTAAACAAAGCTGCCACCCTGCTAGTTATATGAGGAGAACACAATTATCTAATACATAGTACCTGATCACAATACCCAAGTGTACTACTGGTTTATGTATTTACTATATATACTTTTAGTCATGATTTTAGAGTGTACTCCTTCTGCATATATGTATTAACTGTAAAACAACCTGAGGCAGGTCCTTCAGGAGGTATTCCAGAGAAAGGCATTGTAATCACAGATGACAGCTCTTTGTGTGTTATCGCCCCTGAAGACCTTCTAATGGGACAAGATGCGGAGATAGAAGACACTGATATTGACAGTCCTGACCCGTGTAAGCCTAGGCTAATGCATATGTGTGCTTGTGTCTTAGTTTTTACCAAAAAGTAAAAAAAAAAAAAAAAAAAAAAAACTAGCTAATGGAATAAAGATATAAAGAAACTCCTTTTGTACAGCTGTACATGTGTTTGTGTTTTCAGCTGTGTTATTACAAAAAGGTCAAACTTTAAAAAGAAACAAGTTTATAAAGTACAAAGATTGCAGTACAGCAAGGTCAATTTATGGTTGAAGAGAAACATTTAAAAAATAAATGTAGTGTAGCCTAAGTGTAGCGTGTTTATAAAGTCTACAGTGGTGTACAGTGATGTCCTAGGCCTTCACATTCACTCACCACTCACTCACTGACTCACCCAGAGCAACTTCCTGTCCTGCAAGCTGCATTCATGATAAATGCCCTATACAGGGGGACCATTTTAACCTTTTCTATCATATTTTTACTGTAAACATATCTACGTTTAGATGTTTAGACACACAGGTATTTACCATGGTGCTACAGTTGTCTATGGTTTTGAGTACAGTAACATGCTGTACGGGTTTCTAGCCAAGGAGTGACAGCCTATCCCATATAGACTAGGTTTGGTAGATTGTACCATGTAGGTTTAAGTAAGTACATGCTATGATGTTCCCACAACAACAGAATCACTTAATGAAGCATTTCTCAGAACATATCCCTGTGGTTAAGCAGTAAGTGACTGTATTTTCTGTCTACAATTCACCTCCATTATATATGTATATACGCACACACACAAATATATATATATATATATAAAATCTTTTTTCTATATTTCTCATGGTAGAGGTAAAGAACACCAGGACTTTCAGGAAAAACTAATGTGTCTTCAAGCTTCTGCTTTATGTGGCTCATGTTATATCTGAGCATATGCTAGTGGACGAAGTAGTCACAAAGCCAAGGCTTCCAATGGGATGGGGAAGCATACTTCATTTTCTTGAAGGCACTGTAAGTCACAATGCATCAGGTGGGGTCATACTGTCCTTTTACAGTGAAGAGAGGAGTAAATAATAGAGAACAATAATATAGTTCACCAAAGATGCGAAGGCCAATTATATCCAAAAAGCAAGATCAGTTTGGTGGAATGACTTACTAATGCACTGAGATGCCCATATGCCCATATTTCCTGCCAAACAGTCTAAATGGAAAACTAGAATCCTCATTAAAATGAAAAAAGATATGTCACATGCTAAAAACCCTCAATAAACTAGGTATTGATGGAACGTATCTCAAAATAATAAGAGCTATTTATGACAAACCCACAGCCAGTATCATACTGAATGGGCAAAAGCTGGAAGCATTCCCTTTGGAAACCAGCACACGACAAGGATGCCCTCTCTCACCAGTCCTATTCAACATAGTATTGGAAGTTCTAGCCACAGCAATCAGGCAAGAGAAAGAAATAACGGGTATTCATATAGGAAAAGAGGAAGCCAAATTATCTCTGTTTGCAGATGACATGATTGTATATTTTTAAAGCCCCATTGTGTCAGCCGAAAATCTTCTTAAGCTGATAAGCAACTTCAGCAACATCTCAGGATACAAAATCAATGTGCAAAAATCACAAGCATTCCTATACACCAATAATAGAGAGCCAAATTATGAGTGAACTCCCATTCACATTTGCTATAAAGAGAATAAAATACCTAGGAATACAACTTACAAGGGATGTGAAGGACCTCTTCAAGGAAAACTACAAACTACTGCTCAAGGAAATAAGAGAGGACACGAACAAATGGAAAAGCACTCCATGCTCATGGTTAGGAAGAATCAGTATCAGGGAAATCAATATCAGAATCAGAGAAAATGGCCACAATGCCTAAAGTATTCTGTAGAGTCAATGCTATTCCAATCAAGCTACCATTAACTTTCTTCACAGAATTAGAAAAAACTACTTTAAATTTAATATGGAACCCAGTAAGAGCTTGCATCGCCAAGACAACCGTAAGCAAAAAGAACAAAGCTGGAGGCATTACGTTACCTGACTTCAAAGTATACTACGAGGCTACGGAAACCAAAACAGCATGGTGCTGGCACCAAAACAGATACATAGACCAATGGAACAGAACAGAGGCCTCAGAAGCAACACCACACATCTACAACCATCTGCTTTTTGACAAACCTGACAAAAACAAGCAATGGGGAAAGGATTGCCTATTTAATAAATGATGTTGGGAAAACTGGTTAGCCATACGCAGAAAACTAAAACTGGATTCTTTCCTTATATCTTAAACAAAATTTAACTCAAGATGCATTAAGGACTTAAATGTAAGACCTAAAACCATAAAAACTCTAGATAAAAAACTAGGCAATATCATTCAGGACATAGGCATGGGCAAAGACTTCATGACTAAAACACCAAAAGCAATGACAACAAAAGCCAAAGTTGACACATGGGATCTAATTAAATTAAAGAGCTTCTGCATAGCAAAAGAAACTGTCAAGAGAGAACAGGAAACCTACAGAATGGGAGAAATTTTTTGCAATCTATCCATCTGACAAAGGGCTAGTATCTACAAAGAACTTAAACAAATTTCCAAGAAACACACACACACACACACACACACACACACACACACCCATCAAAAAGTGGGCAAAGGATATGAACAGACAGTTCTCAAAAGGAGACATTTATGCAGCCAGCAAACCTATGAATAAAAAGCTCATCATCATTGGTCATTAGAGAAATGCAAATCAAAACCACAATGAGCTACCATCTCACACCAGTTAGAACGGTCATTTTTTTTTTTTTTATACAAAAACAAGGGATTGCTAGCAAGATGGTCAAATTTAAGAACAGCTCTGGTGTGCAGCTCCCAGCGAGCATGACGCAGAAGGAAGGTGATCTCCACATTTCCAGTTGAGGTAACTGGTTCATCTCATTGAGACTGGTTAGACAGTGGGTGCAGCCCAAGAAGGGCAAGCCGAAGCAGGGTGGGGCATCTCCTCACCTGGAAAGCACAAGGGGCCAAGGAACTCCCTCTCCTAGCCAAGGGAAGCCGTTAGGGATGTCTCCCAGCACTCTGGCCCATGTACTGCACTTTTCCCAAACTCTTCACAACCCACAGACCAGGAAATTCCCTCTGGTGCCTACAATACCAGTGGCCCGGGTTTCCATCACAAAATCGTGTGGCTATTTGGGAAGACACTGAGCTAACTGCAGCAGTTGTTTGTTTGTTTGTTTTTAATATCCCAGTGGTACCTGGAACCCCAGTGAGACAGAATCAGTCAGTCCTCTGAAAAAGGGGGCTGAAGCAAGGGAGCTAAGTGACCTGACTCAGTGGGTCCCACCCCCATGAAGACCAGCAAGCTAAGATCCACTGATGTGAAATTCTTGCAGCCAGCACAACAGTCTGAGTTCGACCTTGGACGTTTGAACTTGGGGTGGGGAGGGGCGTTCGACATTACTGAGGCTCCAGTAGACAGTTTTAACCTCACCTGTGTAAACAAAGTTTCCATGAAGTTTACACAGCAACTGGGCAGAGCCCATGGCAGCTCATCAAGGCCTCTGCAAGCAGACGGTGTCACCAGACTCCCTCCTTGCTGGGTAGGGCATATCTGAATAAAGGCAGTAGCCTATCAGGGACTTATAAATAAAGCCCCACCTTCCCAGGACAGAACACCTGGGAAAAGGGGTGGCTGTGGGTACAGCTTCAACAGACTTAAACGTCCCTGCCTGGCAGCTCTGAAGAGAGAAGCAGATCTCCCAGCTCAGCATTTGAGCTCTGATAAGGGACAGACTACCTCCTCAAGTGGCTCCCTGACCCCTGTGTATCCTCACTGGGAGACACCTCCCAGCAGGGGCTGACAGACATCTCATACAGGAGAGCTCTGGCTGGCATCTGGCAGGGACCCTTCTGGGATGAAGCTACCAGAGGAAGGAACAGGCATTTATCTTTGCTGTTCTGTAGGTGATTCCCAGGCAAGCAGGGTCTGGAGTGGACCTCCAGCAAACTCCAGCAGACCTGCAGCAGAGGGGCCTGCATGTTAGAAGGAAAAATAAACAGAAAGAATTTCAACATGAACAGAAAGGACATTCACTCAGAGACCCCATCCAAAGGAAGATAAATCCATGAAGATGGGAAGAAACCAGAGCTAAAATGCTGAAAATCCCAAAAACCAGAATGCCTCTTCTCCTACAAGGGATCACAGCTCCTCACCAGCAAGGGAACAAAACTAAACAGAGAATGAATTTGATGAATTTACAGAAGCAGGCATCAGAAGGTGGGTAATGACAAACTTCTTTAAGCTAAAGGAGCATGTTGTAATCCAATGCAAGGAAACTAAGAAACTTGAGAAAAGGTTAGACAACATGCTAACTAGAATCACCAGTGTAGAGAAGAACATAAATGACCTAATGGAGCTGAAAAACACAGCACAAGAACTTCATGAATCATACACAAGATTCAATAGCTGAATCGATCAAGCAGAAGAAAGCCTATAAGAGATTGAAGATCAACTCAGTGAAATAAGAAGGCAAGATTAGAGAAAAAAGAGTGCAAAGAAATGAAAAAAGCCTCCAAGAAATATGGGATTTTGTGAAAAGACCAAATCTATGTTTGGGTGGTAGATCTGATAATGGAAGGGGAGAATTATACCAAGTTGAAAAACTCTCTTCAGGATATCTAGGATAATTCCACAACCTAGCAAGGCAGGCCAACATTCAAATTCAGGAAATACAGAGAACACTACAAAGATACTCCTTGAGAAGAGCAACCCCAAGATACATAATGGTCAGATTCACCAAGGTTGAAATGAAGAAAAAATGCTAAGGGCAGCCAGAGAGAAAGGTCGGGTTACCCACAAAGGGTAATCCAACTCACGGTGAATCTTTTGGCAGAAACCCTACAAGCCAGAAGAGAGTGGGGGCCAATATTCAACATCCTTAAAGAAAAGAATTTTCAACTGAGAATTTCATATCCAGCCAAACCAAGCTTCATAATCGAAGAAGAAATAAAATCCTTTACAGACAAGCAACTGCTGAGAGATTTTGTCACCACCAGGCCTGTCTTAAAAGAGCTCCTGAAGGAAGCACCAAACATGGAGAGGAACAACCACTACCAGCCGCTACCAAACATACCACATTGTAAAGACCCTCAACACTATGAAGAAACTGCAGCAAGTTACCGGCAGAACAACCAGTTAGCATCAGAATGGCAGGATCAAATTCATATATAACAATATTAACCTTAAATGTAAATGAGCTAAATGCCCCAACTAAAAGCCACAGACTGGCAAACTGGATAAAGCGTCAAGATCCAGGATTAAGAACCTCACTCAAAACCACAGAACTACATGGAAACTGAACAACCTACCCCTGGATGACTACTGGAAAAATAATGACATGAAGGGAGAAATAAAAATGTTCTTTGAAATCAACGATAACAAAGACACCATGTACCAGAATTCCTGGAACACATTTAAAGCAGTGTTTAGAGGGAAATTTATAGCACTAAATGCCCACAAGAGAAATGAGGAAAGAACTAAAATTGATACCCTAATGTCACAATTTTAAAAAGTAGACACGCAAGATCAAACAAATTCAAAAGCTAGCAGAAGACAAGAAATAACTAAGATCACAGCAGAATTGAAAGAGATAGAGACAGAGACACACAAAAAAATCCTTCAAAAAATAAATGAATCCAGGAGCTGGTTTTTTGAAGAGATCAACAAAATAGACTGCTAGCCAGACTAATAAGAAAAGAGAGAAGAATCAAATAGATGCAGTATAAAATGATGAAGGGGTATCACCACCGATCCCATGGATATACAAATTACCATCAGAGAATACTATAAATACCTCTATGCAAATAAATTAGAAAATCTAGAAAAAATGGATAAATTCCTGGACACTTACACCCTCCCAAGACTAAACCAGTTAGAAGTTGAATCCCTGAGGATGACGATCCAAGATGGCCGTTTAGGAACAGCTCAGGATTGCAGCTCCCAGTGAAAGCGCAGAGGGTGAGTGGACGCCGTGTTTTTATAGCCCACAGACTAGGAAACTCCCGGGCAGAGATGCTCCACGCTCGCCAGCGCGGCTGTGCCGGCTAGCCCCGCTGCTTTGCCCCGCGCGGCTGCTTTGTCGGCGCCCCGGAGCCGCGGTTCTCCGTACAAAATACACCGGTCCGGGGGCCCTTTTGGCTGGCGA
>NW_016107480.1:1389407-1435541 GCF_001604975.1 Cebus imitator | reverse complement strand
CAGGGGGAGAAATGCCAGATGTAGGTGATGGGGAGGAAGGCAGCAAATCACACTGCCACGTGTGTTCCTATGCAACAATTTTGCATGTTCTTCACATGTACCCCAAAACCTAAAATACAATAAAATAAATAAATGGGAAAAAAAAAGAAGAAGTTGAATCCCTGAATAGACCAATAACAAGGTCTGAAATTGAGGCAGCAATTAATATCCTACCAACCAAAAAAAGTCCAGGACCAGACAGGTTCACAGCCAAATTCTACCAGAGGTACAAAGAGGAGCTGGTACACTGGTACCATTCCTTCTGAAACTATTCCAAACAATACAAAAGAGGGAATCCTCCCTAACTTATTTTATGAGATCAACATTATCCTGATACCAAAACCTGGCAGAGACACAACTAAAAAAAGAAAATCTCAAGCCAATATCCATGATGAACATTAATGTGAAAATCATTAGTAAAATATGGCAAACCGAATCCAACAGAACATCAAAAAGTTTATCCATCACAAATCATGTTGGCTTCATCCCTGGGATTTAAGGCTGATTCAACATATGCAAATCAATAAACACAACCCAACACATAAACAGAACCAAAGACAAAAACTACATGATTATAGATGCAGAGAAGGCCTTCAACCAAATTCAACAGCTCTTTCTGCTAAAAACTCTCAATAAACTAGGTATTAATAAAATGTAGCTCAAAATAATAAGAGCTATTTATGACAAACCCACAGCCAATATCATACTGAATGGGCAAAAACTGGAAGCATTCCCTTTGAAAACTGGCACAGGACAAGGATGCCATCCCTCACCACTCCTATTAAACATAGTATTGGACGTTCTGGCCAGGGCAATGAGGCAAGAAAAAGAAATAAGGGGTATCCAGTTAGAAAAACAGGAAGTCAAATTACCTCTATTTGCAGATGACATGATTGTATATTTAGAAGACACTATCATCTCAGCCCAAAACCTCCTTAAGCTGATGAGCAACTTCAGCCAAGTCTCAGGATACAAAGTCAATGTGCAAAAATCACAAGCATTCCTATACATCAATAACAGACAGACAGAGAGCCAAATCATGAGTGAACTCCCATTCACAATGCTATAAGGAGAATAAAATACCTAGGAATACAATTTACAAGGGACGTGAAGGACCTCTTCAATGAAAACTGCAATCCAGTGCTCAAGGAAATAAGAGAGGACACTAACAGGATGAAAAACATTCCCTGCTCATGGTTAGAAAGAATATCATATAAATGGTCATACTACACAAAGTAATTTATAGATTCTATGCTATCCCTATCAAGCTACCATTGACTTTCTTCACAGAATTGGATAAAAACACCTTAAATTTCATATGGAACCAAATAAGAGCCTGCATAGCCAAGACAATCCTAAGCAAAAAGAACAAAGCTGGAGGCATCAACCTACCTGACTTCAAACTATACTACAAGCCTGCAGCATTCAAAACAGCATGGTACTAGTACCAAAACAGAAGTATAGACTGATAGACCAGAACAGAGGCCTCAGAAGTAACACCACACATCTACAGCCATCTGATCTTTGCCAAACCTGACAAAAACAAGCAATGGGGAAAGGATTTCCTATTTAATAAATGGTGTTTGGCAAACTGGCTAGACATATGCAGAAAGCTGATATTGGATCCCTTCCTTATACCTTATACAAAAATGAACTCCAGATGAATTAAAGATTTAAACATGGGCCGGGCACGGTGGCTCAAGCCTGTAATCCCAGCACTTTGGGAGGCCGAGGCGGGTGGATCATGAGGTCAAGAGATCGAGACCATCCTGGTCAACACGGTGAAACCCCGTCTCTACTAAAAATACAAAAAATTAGCTGGGCATGGTGGCGCGTGCCTGTAATCCCAGCTACTCAGGAGGCTGAGGCAGGAGAATTGCCTGAACCCAGGAGGCAGAGGTTGCGGTGAGCCGAGATCACGCCATTGCACTCCAGCCTGGGTAACAAGAGCGAAACTCCGTCCCCCCCAAAAAAAAAAAAAAGAGATTTAAACATAAGACCTAACACCATAAAAACCCTAGAAGAAAACCTAGGCATTACCATTCAGGACATAGGCATGGGCAAGGACTTCATGACTAAAACACCAACAGCAATGGCAACAAAAGCCAAAATAGACAATTGGGATCTAATAAAAGAGTTTCTACACAGCAAAAGAAACTATCATTCAAGTGAAATGGCAACTATCAAAATGGGAAAAAATCTCTGTAATCTATCCGTGTGAGAAAGGGCTAATATCCAGAATCTACAACAAACTTAAAGTTACAAGAAAAAAACAAACTACCCCATCAAAAAGTGGGCAAAAGATATGAACAGACACTTCTCAAAAGAAGACATTTATGTAGCCAACAAACATATGAAAAAAAGGCCATCATCATTGGTCATTAGAGAAATGCAAACCGAAACCACAGTGAGATATCATCTCACGCCAGTTAGAATGGTGATCATTAAAAAATCAAGATATAACAGATCTTGGAGAGGATGTGGAGAGATAGGAATATTTTTACACTGTTGGTGGGAGTGTAAATTAGCTCAATCATTGTGGAAGACATTGTGGCGATTCCTCAAGGATCTAGAACTAGAAATGCCATTTGACCCAGCAATCCCATTACTGGGTGTATATCCAAAGGATTATAAATCATTCTATTATAAAGATGCACACATACGTTTATTGTGGCACTGTTCACAATAGCAAAGACCTGGAACCAACACAAATGCCCTTCAAAGATAGACTGTATAAAGAAAACATGACACATATACACCATGGAATACTATGCAACCATAAAAAAGGATGAGTTCATGTCCTTTGCAGGGACATAGATGAAGCTGGAAACCATCATTCTCAGCAAACTAACACAAGAACAGAAAACCAAACACCACATGTTCTCAGTCATAAGTGGGTGTTGAAAAATGAGAACACATGGACACAGGGAGGGGAACATCACACACTGGAGCATGTCAGGGGTTGAAGGGATAGGGAAGGGGTAGCAGGGGGGTGGGAGCCTAGGGGAAATGATAGCATCAGGAGAAATACCTAATGTAGATGACAGGGTGATGGATGCAGCAAACCACCATGGCATGTGTATACCTAGGCAGCAAGCCCGCATGTTCTGCACACGTACCCCAGAACTTTAAGTATAATAAAAATAAAAAGGAAACAACAGATGCTGATGAGGATGTGGAGAAATAGGAACACTTTTACACTGTTGGTGGGAGTGTAAATTAGTTCAACCATTGTGGAAGACAGTGTGGCAATTCCTCAAGGATCTAGAAATAGAAATACCATTTGACCCAGCAATCCCATTACAGGGTATATTCCCAAAGGATTATAAATCATTCTACTATAAAGACACCTGCATACATATGTTTACTGCAGCACTGTTCACAATAGCAAGACTTGGAACCAACCCAAATACCCATCAGTGATACACTGGATAAAGAAAACATGGCACATATGCACCATGGAATACTATGCAGCAACAAAAAGGATGAGGTCATGTCCTTTTCAGGGACAAAGATGAAGCTGGAAACCATCATTCTCAACAAACTGACGCAACAGAAAACCAAACACTGCATGTTCTCACTCATAAGTGGGAGTTGAACAATGAAAACACATGGACACAGGGAGGGGAACATCACACACCGGGCTGTCGGGGGGTGGAGCTCTAGGGGAATTATAGCATTAGGAGAAATACCTAATGTGTATGGCATATTGATGGGTGCAGCAAACCACCATGGCACATGTATACTCATGTAACAAACCTGCACATTCTGCACATGTACCCCAGAACTTAAAGTGTAATAGAAAAAATGAAATCCTAATGAAAATGAGAAAAGGTATGTCACAAAGCTTCCTCCACTGTAGAACAGTTGAATTGTGCTGTTCATTACTAGATTTTTTAATTAGCATGGTGTTAGTTTTATGTAGCCTTCTATTTATTAAGCACTTATTATGTGCCAAACATAGTAGTAAACCTTTTCCTGAACTTATTTAAACCTAACAACAGTCTCAAGGTAGAACTATTTTTCCTTCCATTTACAGATAAGAATATTAAAGGACAGAATAATTAAGCAACTTGCCCAAAGTCACAGGTCCCTGCTCTTATCTGCTGTATTTCCTTTCTCCATTTTTCTCTTTCATGTAATACAGTCCATGGTCATCATCAACCATCCTTTGTGTGGATTTCGCAGGAATGGCAACTTACTACCTTATGAAGCAGCCAATTAGAATTAGTTTATTCTAATTCAGGGTAGCTCAAATTCCTACAACACATATTTAATGGGTCTTTAATCAGCTATCCCTAAAATTTTTCCTACTTGGTTCTAGTTTTATCTTACGGAGCTAAATGTATGAAAATAATCCAAAGAATCTTCCTTCTAGTAGTAGAAGCCATCTTCTAAATTTTATCTTCCCCAATCCAAAAATACATTGTTGCTTCAACAATTCCATGAATAACATGGATTGTGGATTTTTATCATCGTGGTTACTTTTCTCTTGGACTGCCAAACATTTAAGTATGGAACAGGGACTGTCTACAATAAAACATACATAAATGCTTATGCTAAAATTTTAAGCAACGACAGCTTCTATTCAACTGATATATCTCAGAACACAAAAGAGTACTTGCTCTTTCAGGAAATCTGGTTCCTGTCTCTTCTAGTCTGAATGGTTATGTTGATGAATTTACCATATTCTGCTGAAGAACCAATTCTGGGATCTTCGCTGAGGAATCAGCGCTTGTCTCTAATACTTCTTTTTGTGAAATCCTGTCCTGAAGTCTCCTCCATCATAACAAAGATTAAAAAAGATTAAAGGTGAGGCATGGGTTTCCCTGGCCTGCTTTGGTAAATTTATGTGCTCACGTAACTCACTCATTGTTTAGATTTAAGACAAATACCTGCACGTTTACATTTAAGGCTAGTATTTGTCAATTCCCAAAGCTGATCTGAACCCTAACCAAACCGTCTTCTTGGCATCCCTTCCAAATAACACACATAGCAAATATATTGACTTTAGTTGTACTTTAAAATGTCAACTGCACATTTTCTTTACTCATGGTGCTAATAAAAGATCTTATTTAAAAACCCTAAACTTGGGAATGAATGCCAAATTCCTTTTTTACCACTTAATAGGTCTTTTCCTGTTTTAGGTATGGGCTATGGATTATTTCATTTGACTTTCTTGATGTTTACATAGTTGTAATATGTGAAAACACAAAATTTAAGCAGTTTACATTATGCTATGGGAACATAAAACTTTTTTACTTTTTTAGGGGAATCTGTAAATGTGTATATTATCAGAGCTGCCACAACTAGAATTATCACTAATGTTAATTAATCAAAAATATGGTGGACATTATTGACAATAAGCCCTGAGGCAACATTTTTAGAAATGACCTAAGATAATTACTGGACGTACCATTCAAACTTCAATACAAATGCCTTATAGGAGATTTTCTTTTGGACTAACATCATGATGGAGTTGAACAAGCAGATAAACGTCTGAAAACTGATTTTAAATTACAGTATCGTGTGCTATTAACAGAGTGATTGTAATTGAGTAACTAGGCCTCTTTTGATCTTGTTTGCCTCATCTGTAAAATAATCTATTCTTACTATTCCCATCACTAATGGTAAAAACATTGAAAATATTGCTGCTTGGGCTAGGTACCATCATGGCCTCAAAGATGTCTATGACAGTCTCTGGAACCTGTAACTGTGTTAGATCACATGGTAAAAGGGACTTTTCAGATGTAATTAAATTAATAATCTTGATATGGGGAGATTATCCCAGATTGCCTGGGAGAATGGGCACCATAATTATTTGGGTTCTCATAAGTAAAAGAGGGAGGGAGGGGATACAAGAATAGAAACAGTACTGACTGTACTGCTGCCCGGCTGTGAAGGTGGAAGGGACCCTGAGCCAAGGAATGCAGGTGGCCTCCAGAAGCTGGAAAAGGCAGGGACACAGATTCTCCCCTAGGGCCTCCAGAAGGAAGGCACACCTGCCAACACCTTGATTTTAGCCCGTGAGACCTATTTTGGACTTCTGACAACGTAATGAAATCAGTTTGTGTTGTTTGAGGCCACTAAGTTTGTTGTAATTTGTTGTTGCAGTAATAAGAAACAAATACACTACTTCATTAGATCATTGTGATGATTTCAAAATCCAATAGATAATGAAAAAGCACTTTGTAAACTGAAGTACGATAGAAATGTGAATTATTACTGGTAAAATTAAAGTGGGTTCTAACAACTCTAATTAGAAGGATGAGGTCTGTTTTAAATAAAATCTAGATTAGAGATGGGCTAGTCTTTGCTATTTTCATAAACTTTAATAGGGATCCCCCAAAGTGAATTAATAGAGCTATTAAAAGCAACCCCTTTGAGACCAATCTGAAATTAATTTTTCAGCTTTATCGCCAAAACATTCTCTAAACCATAAATTAATAGGCAGCAATAATTCTCCCCTGAGCAGAGTAGCTGCTTCAGCTACAGGTCCACTGGTGTAGCACACAAGCCGCCTGAGGATAAATCCATCTTTGGTGGTAGAAAATTTTTAAGTCCAAGAAAAATACCTTATATGTCATAGCCCACTGTAGCGTAATTCTAGTGGTAAATTATTTTTCAATTTTGCAGCCTACAAATATATAGAGGAAACATCTTCCAGCTCAAGAAAGAGCTTTGTTCTTCCCTTCTCCTTTCTAATCTCAATCACTGGTTGTTACCATTAATTAACCCTCAAGAGAAAAACCTAATGACACTGTTTATTGGCAACAGACTATAATAATATTCCAATTAACTGGAAAACAAATTAATAGGGATGACCCCTTTTTAGCCAGTACTTTTTTTTTTTTTTTGTACCTGAAAACTATTTTGCATTCAGGAACAATAATATTTAAGTCAACTGATATGTTTGCTTTAAACTAGTTACATATTTAGCATTATGTAGAAAATTGATTACTTGGCTAAAATCTTCATTGTTATTCCAGATATCTTGTTATCAAATTAAAAGGAACTCACTTCTGTACTCTCAAATGTATTAGTTTGTCCTTGCAGTGATTTTCAAAAGCATATCGATTGTTGAAATTAAAACTAATTTGTCCATTACAGGCATGACCTTGGCTTCAAACAGGTTCTGATAAATCTGGCCAGTCCAGCACAAACGGAAAAAGACAACACTGGCTACAGGACACTGCAGGGACACCAAATCTCTAATTTCACTCTGGACTTTGAATGAAAACACGTTTCATTTAAATTTATTCCGACACAAAATTATTTTAATTTAGTAATTACGTGACAAAAACCTCCAGGGGAAATTTGAGCCACTAGACTTCTGGGAGTTGTAGTCAGTTATAAAACAGAACTTTAAATGATAGTGGGGTGAACGTGAAGTTCTGCCTCCAGGACTTAAACGGTGCCAGGGAAATGCGGATTTTATTTATAAGGAATTCTCTTTGGGCCCAAACTTAAAACAGCTTTGAGTGTGGCATGCATTTTAGCAGCACAATATGAACAGAAGATAAACAGAATTGTGGTTTGCTTTGGTGGCATTAGTTTTTTGGACTTTGTGCAATAGAACTCAATGATTTTTTTTTCCACATTTGTAACTCTTGTCCTAAACTGCAACAGCTGGTGCAAAAAGTGGACTGACACCTACATTTGACTTCCCAGTCAAAGTTCTTGGACACCTTCTTTCTACGAGAAAGCAGTCCCTCAGATCATTGGATCCATTTTACTCTACCCTAGAAGGCCTAGGAAACTTCAGGCTTCCCCTTGCCCAGATGGAACATCCCTGCTTCCTACACTGCATAGCTGCCTTAGAACCAAGCTAAGCACAGGAATGCCTCTGCGGAGGCAGCCTTGCGTGGCACCCGGGAATGTTGCTCTGTTTATCCAGAATCCATCTCCTAATTTTTTTTTTTTTTGAGACAGGGTCTTACTTTTCTTGCTGAGGCTGGAGTGCTGTGGCACGGTTAACGCGTGCCGCAGTCTCGGCCTCCCGGGCTGAAGCAATCCTCCCACCTCAATCCCCAAATAGCTGGAACTACAGGTGTGCACCACCCAGCTAATTTTTTTTTTTTTCTCATTTTTTTGGCAGTGATGAGGTCTTTCTGTGTTGCTTAGGCTGATCCCAAAGTCCTGGGCTCAAGTGATCTTCCCACCTCCCTCACCCAAGTAGCTGGAACTACAGGTGTGCACCATCACACTGGCTAATTTTTTGTTGTTGTTTTTGGTAGAGATAGGGTTTTTCCATGTTGCCTAGGCTGATCTCAGACTCCTGGGCTCAAGTGATTCTCCCACCTTGGCCCCAGAGTGCCAGGATTACAGACATAAGAAACTGTGCCTAGGCCCAAATTCTGTACTTCCCCAAGGTATTGTGAAGCCTCTGACATGGTCTGTTCTGATTCTGTCACCTTTCTCCTCCTTCGAAAGCCCCAGTAGGGCCCTTGCCACTCTAGCATACCCTGCTTTTGGAGGACCTTGTCTCCATGTTTCCATTATTGATGGAGGGACCATGGCAGGGCTTTGCTTTCCAATGTCACTACTATGCCCGCAGGCTAGAGGCTAGCCCCGAACCCCATATGGTAAGACCCCTTATGCGAGAGTTTTATGCCTACTGGATCTTATTTCTCTTTCCAGATGAGCACCACACACTGACCCATCTAGGCTCAGGGTAAGCTAGCTCTTGCTCATTTTGGCCAGGTATTTATTATGTGGCATTCTCTTTTTATCCTTTTCAGTTCAAGAAACGTGGCTATACCAACTTGCCACAGCGCCCATCCCACTTTCTAGAAGACTTTGGTACCTGACTCAGAGAGAAACTCCTGCTAGGAATTTATATTGTGTGCAGCTGATTCAGGCAATAACTTCCACTCAGCAAGGGGGTCCATTTTTAAAAAGTTATTTCTCTTCCTTTTATGGCCAATATGGTTCTTAAAATTGATCAGACCTATTTTTCACCAGCACCACTTGGTTCTTTTAAACCACAGTATTTCTGCATCTTCCAGTTAGAAAACTTTAATACAAGATCGATACGATTTGCTTTCTGGATTGTTGTGTGCTACTAAAACGGAAGGAGGAGAAGGAAAAACGGATGAATCAATAAACCATATGACCCTGGCACCTATATCAGCTCAAAAACTGAAGGAAATACCCCTTCCTGCCCTCCGTTTGACTAGAGCTATAGATTCTGAGTTAGTAGTTCTGTGTGGGACTGGAGAGGCTGTGTTCCTAATGAGCTGCAGGTGTTCTGGTGCTGCTGCCCCCCCCCACCCCACCCCCCGACCACACCGAATGAACAAGCAGTCTCGAAATGAAATCTGAGAAATCAGCCTCTTGATTCCAACTTTAAACATGCAATTGATTCTTTTAATTTTTCATTCTTGTCGAAACGCATACCAGTAAGTTTGTAATCAGTATTGGCAAGCTTAAAATAATTTAAAACTTGTTATATTTGTCATTTTAATTTAACTTTAAAGATTTGTTCAGAACTTGGAAAGATTTTGCTTGTTAAGCTCATACATTTACCCACTCAGGTGTATGAGACAGGGTACTTTGATTTATAAATGAAGTTTAAAATTAAGGGAATTTAATTAACTAAGTTTTAAAATAAGATTGGTTGTTTTAAGGGGAATTTACTTTGTGTAACTTCAGTAGATGAAACACTAATCCAGGTTCCCGGCAAAACCTGTCCTGTTTTACACAACATTTACTAGTTTTAGAAATAAGATTAGAAGGATTGCAAATTGAATCTAAAAAGTTAAGGCAAATTATGTATCTTTTTAAACATTAATAAAGAAAAATAAATTTGAAACACAAAAACTCTAAATGGCCCTTTTTATGTAAAAAGAAGTCTGTGAATAATATTTACCTTGACCACACTAGCAATTCCACAACTGCCGCATGTCTTTGAAAATGTCTGATTTCCTCTGCGTTTCCCGGCCTCCTCTCTGGACTGTTCAGCCATGGGGGGACATCTGGGAATACTTTTCTACTCCTTCAGGGCATCTAGCTCACTCCTCAGTAGGTGGGCTTCCCCACGGACTCCTGGCGCTTCCGCACCGATTCTTTCTACTGGTAGATGTGAAATCCTCCCCCAGCAAGCGTCTTGCTCCTCCTCTTCCCTTCTCTCCTCTTTTCCCCACCCCCATTCCCCTGGCCTCACATTTTCTCTAACTCCTCAGTCTTTTAAATCTCTTAGACCCTTCTCCGGCCCCCACCACGCCCCATGCAGGCACCTACTTCCTTCTGTCCTCAGTCCTTTGGTCCAGGTTCAGTTCCATCTGGCTTTCCATGGTGGAGCCAGCAGGAGATTTAAATCCATGAGGTTTTAAGAATGGGATTAAGACAGGCAAAACATCTATAAGACAAATAAGAATTTAAGTAAATCCCTTATTAAACTAAAAACATTCTTTGACTCTTTTTTGTGAATTAAGTTGCATTACAAAAACAATCTTCTTCCATTCTCGTAACTTGAATATTGGCCTAGCCTCCAAATAGAGGGGCAGAACTACAGTCCTTGGGAAACAGATGGGGTGGGGTATGTAATCCTGTAGCCTCTACAGAGAACACTTCTGACATTCCAATAGAGTAAATCAGAATTTTCCTTGCCTTATACTTCTGCATGTCAGTTTCTTCATTCTCCAACCTGTCCCTCCCTGCCTCCCAAGAAAATGAGCCCTATGCTAAGTCCTACCCAAAGCCAACCAAGACATTTTCGCCTTACTTTTCTGTCTCCTCCTTGAAACCATCGTAGAGGCCCTGTCTCATCTCCAGGTGACTTTACTCTGGAATCAACGTGCTCGCTGGAGTGGGAGATCTGGGATGCTCATTAAGTGGAGGCCCTTCTTCCCACCTCTCCTTCTGCGCTTAACTCCCTGGTTTCCTGGTTTGCTTTCAATTTCCTCGTAAAATCAGACCCCTGTCCTGGACTTCACAATGATTACCAGCTTGCTTGGTCCTTTGAAAGACCCAGCCCGAGGTTAATAAACTGCAACTTAGAAATAAATCCCAATTGTTGGATACTCCATATCTGCTTCCAACCAATTCACCTTTAGATTGGAGACATATGATCCACCTGCATGGTAAACAGAGGTTTCTGGTCTTGCATTCCCAGCACCTGGAGGGTACCTCCTGGATGTACATCTCAGCCCTGATTAAAACCCAGTCCCTCATCTCCCTGAACTTTATTAGTTCAACTGCTGGTTTGACTCTTGGGAGTAAGTCCTGCCACCTGGTTAGTTTCCCCAGCTCTTGACCCTTCCATTCTCCACCGTCATTACTCTTCCTAAGGCCCTGCTTGGGCTCCAAGTGTGCAGAGAGCCCACATGAGTTATTGCCTTGCATATCCGCAGTTCAATTGTAATTGATGTTCATAGGCATGTCCCTAAGTCACCACAGGAGCTAAAGGTGCCTTCTAAATCATCAAGGAAATAATAAATTATGTTCAGTAAGGTTTTATTATTCCCATATTTTCGTTCTTCAAAACCTGGTAGTCCTCTAAGGAAATATGGCTAACTCTGTATTAATCAGATTCATCGACAGCCCATTTCTGAGTAGCTTAAGATTTAATGCCTTAGGAAATATCTAGATGATTGAATATTTCATTCATATCCAGATATCTGATGTCACGTACACAGATTTCAGACAGTTTAGTATAAAGGGAAGGTAATTTCTAGCAGAGGAGCCCACAGTTCCCTGGCTTTTCATGCCAACAGTCTCTACGACCTGCCAATTCTTTTGCTGTAGTCACATCTGACCTTCTGGGTGAACTCCCTTCATTCTTTGAAGAATTTAGCATCTGGTTCACCATCTTTCCCTCACATGTTACTCTTTGATAATTTTTAAGGAGAAACTGTTGACACTGTGGCAGCCAGACATACTCCCTGTGTTACTGGACATGGTACAGGTAGTGGCGCTGTATGACTCGTTCCAGACAATCATATGGTGAGCAGAAATAACAAGTATCATTTTTGAGGCAAAGTATTTAAAAGTCCATGAGCCATCTCCACTCTTTTAATTCCCTTTCAACAGTGACTCTAGATGCCACATGTTGAGATGCAGAGCCCAAAGCTGACTCCCCAAGTCACTCAGTGGAGAGACCAGCCTTGGAGAGCTACTGAGCTTCCACTGTGCACGCATTAGAAATGTGGGGGTTTGTTACTACTGAAGCTCTGAGGTTGTTACTGCAGTATAGTGTCACCTCTCTTAATGCACACATACGTGCAGTTGATCCTTTTAATACCATGGACTGTTAGTTCCGTGACTCCTCCTTCAGTGATTTTTGTCTTTCAGTTTACCTTATCCATCCATTCTCTTGGTTATATATCGGTTGATGCTGATAACTGGACCCCTTGTGTAAACTAAATCTTGAGTTGCCCTCTTTTCAAATACCATCCCCTATATTTCCAATTAATTTCTGCCGACGTCTCAGCCCCAACAATTCTGCAAACCCTAGTTTTTGGTCTTCTTCAAAACACACATCCTTATTTCTCTCTGTACGCAGCTTAGATTCCATAGTTTAACACTCTAGCCCTCTTATGCACATAACCTCAATTACTTTGCCCTCTCTCTCTTCTTGGCAGAGTTCTAACCTATGTGAAATCTGACGTTCTTGAAACACACTCACATTTGTGAGCAGGCAAGTGGATATTGCTGGAGAAAAACATAAAACCCCCTGACTGGATCCTACTTATCTAGTTATTCCCGTGAGATCCCTCCCAAGCCTTTCACTCTTTCACCGTCTTGGATGAGTATTTCATATCTTTTCTCTTCTCAATTTCCCAACACTTTCTCCTGCATTGCATTCTCAGCTGACAACTTTTTATTATATTGAGAAAATATCAGCAATCTGAAAAGTACTCCCACACACTTTCCCTACCAAATTTACTAACCTACGGGCATCTTGGCCCCTCCGTTCTACTGTCCTGCCTGCTGCTTCAGATGAACTGTCCGTGCTCCTACGGAAGGACTACTCTGTCACATGTGCACTGGACCTGTTCTCTATGCCTACTCAGAGTTGTTCATCCCGCAATTGGCCCCTGTTTCCCTTGCATTATAAATTTCCCCTTCTTTACAGAATCATCTTATCAGCATCAAAACATGCTCTTATATCTCCTCTCCTGGAAAGACAGAAAAACTTCATACACCATACAACTCCGTATAGCTACCTCCCCATTTCTCTGCTCCCCTTCAGAGTTAAGCTCATGTAATTGGCAGCCTGAGTGTCCTCTGTCCCCATCTTCTCCTGAACCCCTCCAATTAAAGTTGTATTCATACCACTCTTATGAATTAGTGCCTGTCAAGATCTCCAACTCCCACATAGCCAAATCCAGAAATCAATTCTCTCTTTTCATCTTACTCCACCTTTTGACGTAGTTGACCACTTCAAACAAATCGAAATGCTTTCTTCGCTTGGGTTTTAAGCTGTTATTCCCCCTTGATTCCTTCTACCTCACTGTCATTTCCTTCTCAGTTTCTTGTGCTTCTCATCTCTTAGACCTCTTATCATGCTGGCATGACACAGGCCTGGATTTTCATGACTTTTATCTGCCCTGATTCCCTGGCCTCTCTCTTTTGATTCACTGGCTTGAAATATCTATGTGCTGACTACTTCGAAATGTGCTGCCACCCGAGACTTGATATTCAAACTCTAGAGTAAACTCAGTTGTAAAGAGCACAAAGTACTTCTGAACATTTTGTTTTTCTTTTCATTCTGTAAATTGACATTGCAAGAAGACAACTTTTGCCGTACAAGCTGTAAAGTGCATCCCTACAATGTTTTAGCAATTCCATTTGAGTTTTTAAGGTATCTGAATAATCTGAGCGATGAGAAGAGCTCAATTGTACTCATAATTAATAATTCTAAAAGCATTAAGACTGAATTTACTTGAGTTTGTTTTACTTTTTCCTTCAGAGACTAGCATCAAGTTAACTTTTTCGGGTGTTGTTTTCTATGCTAAATGTCTTGATATGGTCTGGCTCTGTGTCTCCCACCAAATCTCACCTTGAATTATAATCCAAACTGTAATTCCCATGTGTTGGTGGAGGGACCTCGGGGAGGTGACTGGATCATGGGGGCAGTTCCCCCATGCTGTTCTCATGGCAGTGAGTGAGTTCTCATGAGATCTGATGGTTTTACAAGGGGCTCTTCTTGCGCTCTGTACTTCTCTCTCCTGCCACCTTGTGAACAAGGACGCATTTGCTTCCCCTTCTACCATGACTGTAACTTTCCTGAGTCCTCCCCAGCTATGTGGAATGGAGTCAATGAAACCTCTTTCCTTCATAAATTACCCCGTCTTGAGTATTTCTTTATAATAGTGTGAAAACTGACTAACACATGTCTTTTCATTTTTCTGTCTGAACATTGACATGGTCCACCCTCTTCTTTCCCTTTTTGCCAGGCTTTTCCACTGCTCTGTGGAAACACAGGGTATAAGATCCAAGAGTCATTCGTTTTCAGACACATTACAATTTAAATAATTAAATTATCCCTTAAGCAATTAAGGCAGAGTATAGATTAGGATTAAAAACTGGACTCCTGTGTACCAACTGAAAAAACTTATTTTGGCCCCTGTTCTCCAATGGTATTTTAACCTTATTTATTGGCTTCCCATTGAGAAACTTGTGTGCACAGAGAAAATGATTCAAAACTGCAGTAGCCCTGCACATCAGAGAATATGGTCATTAACTGTCCAGAATGCTGAAGGTATTTTAGTAACTAAGTTTGGATCAGGCTTTTATATCAGGCAAAATAGGAAGAGCACTGGATTTGGGGTCATGGTACCTGCCACTTGCTTTTCTGTAGACATTAGCTGCTTCATCTAAAAAGTAATAAGATTGAAGTTAGTTAGGGGTTTGTAGTGCCCTTTTAGGTACTTACATGCTATAATCTGTTTTGTTTTGTTTTTGTATTTTTACAAAAAAGGATGAGATTGAATAGAAATTTATGCCTTTTCTTGTGTGTATTATGTAATATACTTGCAGACTTGTGCATGTGACTTCTCCTGTTTCTTGTAGAAAGCAAATCTGTTGTATTCTCTGAAATGAAGTAGATGTTTTCTTTTTTTTTCTTTTTTTTTTTTTTTAAGATGGGGTTTCACCATGATGGCCAGGCTGGTCTTGAACTCCTGACCTCAGGTCATGCACCCACATTGGCCTCCCAAAGTGCTAGGATTACAGGCATGAGCCACCATTGTTTTCTGTGTCTGGTGTTCCTTCAGCTTTATTAGGATATGCAATCCCCTTTTTTGGGAAATGCTCCTTCTGGTTTTCCAGCTATATAATTCTGCCAGTTCTTCCATGTACTTAAATAATTCATCTCCTCTTTCATCATGAGTATGACATTAAGCTGATCCAACCCTAGGAGACTTTTCTTCTGATTATGTATGATTCCTCCCAGAGTCGGGCATAGAACCAATCCGGGGCCATTAAAATTTTTCCTATCATTGTTTAACCTGGAGAAAGAGAAAGAAATGAAATTTCCTCATTTATTATGAAGCTGGGAAACAGGAAACAGGTGGCTTCATCTTCTTTTGTTCCCTGCTATCGGGAGAAAGCTGGTCAAAGAACATGATGCCACAGAGTGAAAGGCTGAAGCAAGAGATGAGGGAGAGATGGGCTTGGTGGCATCTGAGAGTCTATGGCCCAATGAACTGCTCTACTTCCTGTAGTTACATGACCTTTCTGATAAATTCCAATTTTTGCTTAAGGTAGCTACAGTTTAGGTTTCTGTCAGTTGCAATCAAGATTCATTAATGACTTTTATTTCCATACCCCTTCAGATATGAAAATTTGTGATAAAAGAGATAGGCATTTTTTCCCTCTTTTTTCTCTCTGTCTTTTTTTGTTGTTGTTGTACCTTAGGTTCTGGGGTACATGTGCAGAACATGCAGGATTGTTGCATAGGTACATACGGCAATGTGGTTTGCTGCCTCCATCCCCCCATCACCTTCATCTGGCATTTCTCCCCATATTATGCCTCACTGACCTCCCCACTCCTCCCACTGTCCCTCCCTAATCCCCCCAACAGACCCCAGTGTGTGATGCTCCCCTCCCTGTGTCCATGTGCTCTCATTGTTCAACACCCACCTTTGAGTGAAAACATATGGTATTTGATTTTCTGTTCTTGTGTCAGTTTGCTGACAATTATGGTTTCCAGATTCATCCATGTCTCTACAAAGGACTCAAACTCATCATTTTTAATGGCTGCATAGTATTCCATGGTGTATATGTGCCACATTTTCCTTGTTCAGTCTATTGTTGATGAGCATTTGGGTTGGTTCCAGGTCTTTGCTATTGTAAACAGCGCCACTATGAACATATGTGTGCATGTGTCTTTATAAGAGAATGATTTATTCTATTATAAAGAATTACTGGTATATACTCAGCAATGGGATTGCTGAGTCAAATGGAATTTGTATTTCTAGGTCCTTGAGGAATCGCCACACTGTCTGCCACAATGGTTACACTCCCACCAACAGTGTAAAAGTGTTTCTATTTCTCCACATCCTCTCCAGCATCTGTTGTCTCCAGATTTTTTAATGATCACCATTCTAACTGGCATGAGGTGATATCTCAATGTGATTTTGATTTGCATTTCTCTAATAATCAGTGATGAGCATTTTTCATATGTTTCTTGGCCTCATATATGTCTTCTTTTGGAAAGTGTCTGTTCATATCCTTCTCCCACTTTTGGATGGGTTTGTTTTTTTCTTGTAAATCTGTTTTAGTTTTTTGTCCTGGGTCTAGCTGCGGTTGCTGGGAAACTCTCAGTCCAGAGCGTTTCAGATTGCTTGTTTTGTGGGGGTGGTACCCACCGAGCCAGATTGCCTGGCCCCCTGTCTCAGCCCACTCCCTTTCAGTTGAATGGGCGGCTGTGTCTCCCAGGCATTCCAGGCCCCAGTCGGAATGGCCACCCAGACTTGTGTGAATTTGTGTGTGCCGACCCGGCACTGGCTGAAACTGCCGTGTTGAAAACTTGTGGCACTTTTTGGCCCAGGAATCTCCTGGTCTCTGGGCAGTGAAAACTTTTTTGGAAATGCGGTGAGCACTCACCCTCTGTGCTGTTCTTGCTGGGAACTGCACTCAGGAGCTGTTCCTATTCGGCCATCTTGGATCCGTCCCTATTCGGCCATCTTGGATCTCTCCTAAGTAAACATTTCTTAATAGCTCTCATTAGTATGTGCTATACCCACTGCTATAGGATAATAATGGGGAAAAATCTGATGGGATTCTTTAGGCTTTGAGGAGGATCACTCATGCCAGTTTGGAGAGTTTGTACTTTTTCTACCAGACAACAAGAAAATAGAAAATTTTAGTACAAGAGAGCAATATGTGCAGGATTGGAAAATAGAAATGTTAATCTAGTTTTGGAGGTTGTGGGAGTGTGAGACTGGTAGAGAAAAAATAGGTCCAGAAACAAGTTGAAATAATATTATGATACCCTAAGAGAAAATAAAAAAGGGCTCTGCCAAGATGAAGTACATAAAGGACATGGGGATACGGAAATATCAATTGTCCTGGGCTATATGGAGGGAATGATACAGACAGAAAGTCAAACAGAGAATCACAAACCTGAGACTAGGTAATAAACAAATGATGGGAAAGCCGGAGAGAAGAGACGATGAGGTAAATGTTCTTTCCAAATGCATATAAACCTTGTTTTCCTGTATTTTATTGAATTTGGACCAGAAAAAAAAATCATCAAAAATTATTTAGCCAAACCAGAGAAACGATTATGTTCAAAAACCTCTGCAAGACTAGAGAAGATAGAACTAGAGAATTTATACTTCCTAGTTATAATAAGCTACAAGTCACTTGTCTCCTTTAACACTTATAAACAAGACATACTTTGTAAAGAAGGGTAGAAGAACAAAAATAAAATAAAAGCAATTTATTTCCTTACAGAGACAACCCTAAACAAAATATGAATACTACTCCCCTTACATTTGTCTACTTTCTCCAAGACTTTCTCATTTCTTTCTTCTGAACCCATCCATTCTTGCTTATTTCTTTTCTTCTGAATCCATCCTTGCTTATTGTTCCTTCATTGCCTTGCTATCAGCAGATGGTCAATTAATCACTAACTAAATACATATTTCAAAAGTCCGTCCTTTCTTTCTCTCTCTCTCTCTCTCTCTTTCTCTCTTTCTCTCTTTCTTTCTTTCGACAGAGTCTATCGCTCGCGCCCAGGCTGGAGTACAATGGTGTGATCTTGGCTCACTGCAACCTCCACCTCCCAGGTTCAAGCAATTCTCCTGCCTCAGCCTCCCAGATAGCTGGGATTATAGGTGCCCACCACCATGTCCAGCTAATTTTTGTACTTTTAGTAGAGATGGGGTTTCACTGTGTTGGCAAGGCTGGTCTTGAACTCCTGACCTTGTGATCCACCCACCTTGGCCTACCAAAGTGCTGGGATTAGAAGAGTGAGCCACCGCACCCAGCCTTAAAAGTTAATTCATACTTATTGCCCATTGAAACTGAAAAGCTTTCTAATTGCTTGACCATAAAACCCTAACAGTGAAATGACTCTTCTTCAACATCTTTCCAGAATACCCAGAGGTTGTCAGGTATAACTCTTCTTATTAGACAACTTCTGCAATGATTATCATTTTCTTGGATAGTAAAGACAGAAAAGACAAATGAAGCCATGACAGACATTTAGAAAGCAATGCATGACACACATTTTAAAGACACACGCACGGTTGCATGCCATACCACCGTGATGGGGACCAGGTGAGCCTAATCAGGAGTGGCTTCTTTGAGGATAGCTCTATATGAATTGGCACTGAGAAGTCTTATTCAATTCAACTGTTAAGAAAAGCTCTCTGATTGTAAGACTTATCTCATTTAATTGCACTAAGTCAAAAAGGTAATGTATTTTGGATAAAAAAATCAAGAATACTGTGTTTTTAAGGCACATTCTAGTTAGCATATTGCATCAAAAAAAAAATCTCCAAATGTAGTTTATGTTTATGCTGACGAAGAGAGCAGAATATCTTAACCTTGGGACATAAACTGCAGAGCAGTTTAGCTATAATGCTAACAAAAACCACTAAGGCCTAAAACTTGTAAGCCAGCCCGGGACCCTGCTATTGGTCGTTTAACAAATGCATAGTGGCCGGGCGTGGTGGCTCAAGCCTGTAATCCCAGCACTGTGGGAGGCCGAGGCGGGTGGATCACGAGGTCAAGAGATCGAGACCATCCTGGTCAACATGGTGAAACCCCGTCTCTACTAAAAATACAAAAAATTAGCTGGGCATGGTGGCACGTGCCTGTAATCCCAGCTACTCAGGAGGCTGAGGCAGGAGAATTGCCTGAACCCAGGAGACGGAGGTTGCAGTGAGCCGAGATTGCGCCATTGCACTCCAGCCTGGGTAACAAGAGCGAGACTCCATCTCAAAAAAAAAAACAAAAAAAACAAATGCATAGTTAATCATCGCTGTATTCAGGCACTGTTGCAGGTGCTTGGTTTACATCGATGAGCCGATGAACACACCTGACCTCATGGTATTTACATTCTAGCTGGGAGAAGACAGGCAACCCACAATAAACATTGTTACTAGTTTGTTGTCTAGTATGTTAGCAGATGAATCACACTATAGAAAATAAGAAAGTAGGATAAGGAGCTTTGGGCGTACAGGTGGAGAAAGAATAGATTTCAAAAGATGGATTAGAACCTACTGAGAACAGTAGCAGCTGACTTTCTCCATTACATCATGCAAACCTGTGCTCTCTTGCCTCCCAGATCCAAGTTTTGTTCTAAGCTGCCAGATTTCTTTGTCTTCCACACAATTTCAAAAACATTTCTTTCTCTGAGATTCTGAGATTGAAATGTGTTATTCAAACATATCCATACATGAATACTGTGAACATTCTGCCTCTCCTCAGTTGAATTTAAGATTTTATAAATTATTCTGGGAAGAATGCCCCAAATTAAGTACTCTTTTACGCAGTGAATTTTGAAAATCTTCTGTTGCCTGAAGCATTAATCTCCAAACTATTTTGATTTTACAGCACCCTATCGGTGCCCAAATTTATATAATTTTAAAATTTCATCCATGTATTGCTGTTACAGTATGTTATAGCATTTAAAATACACACAAAATGTAAGTGAAAGGACGCTGAGATAAAAAATAACTAGAAATATAAATTATAATATTTCTTTCCAAAGGGTTGAGAACACTCACTTTTAAGGCCTCTGGGCTAATGGATTAGGTGTTCATACACATACTTGCAGCATACCTGTTTAGAAACCGTAATAAAACAATTTATTTTATGTATGATTTAAACTGAAGCTCTCATAATACCACAGGGGGCTAGAAATAAAATTACACATGAATATATTTTTTCATATGCATATATAAAGTTTTGTAGGCTCAATTAAGCAATCATCATTAGCCCTTTTATTACTCCATCATCAATCTGTCTACTGCTAGATAATAATCCAAATCTGACAATAGATTCCCTTTCTTCAAGGGTTTAAATCTCAAGGCACACTGAAGGCAAAGCAAAGACCTACAAACAAAAAAATTAGTGTGGTTATCATTACAGGTATCCATTTATATAGAGAATTAACAAAGAAATACAAAAGGCTGACATGCAGAGGGGGAGGAAAGCATACTAATTCAGCGATAGGTATGCTTGCTGTCTAGAGTAGTTTCTCAGCTTTCCATGGCCTGCAGTGAACAAGGGCTTCACAGCTTCCACCTCCTTCTGACTGCTGTGCAGTCTTTCTCATTTTCCTCCACATCTTCCTTCATTGAAATGTGTTCCCTTGGTTTAAAACAGACCCTAGGCTTCCAATCCAGACAAGATGGTGTAGGCCTATGTGTACCTGCTCCTCATGCTGAAAACAGCTGGAAGCAACTCTGGTTATTGGTAAGAAGAAGGTGAGCTGGTTTGGGACTCAAAGACTAGAGGAGCAACACCCTGTAGAACGAAGTGACCCAGTAGAACAAAGTGACCCAGGCCCAGCATTTTCCTTCAATCCATCACCAGAAAGTGGCCTGGGTAAGGCCACACCTCCCCCGATGGAACTGGAGCCCCTCAGAAAGCACAAGGCAAGCCAGGAAGAATCATGAAGGTGGATGGATGGAGAGAAGCAACTCTCCCTTCGGTGGGGAGGTGCCAAGCTTGCCCCACAGTTCCTGCAAGAAACTCCACAGCAGTCTCATCCTGAAACCTCTTTGCCTCTGAGGGCCTGTGACATCCTCCAGAGGGTGCCTTCAAGGGGGAGTCACACCACGTGGCCCAGCCTGGGAAATACTCTGACCCTCAAAGAAGAGAAGATCTTGTCAGAATAAGTATTTTCCAGAAAAGCCACCACAAGCCTGGAATTCCCTTCCATACTGGGGATACCAGGATGAGTGTGTGAAACCAGGAGGAGAGACCCAGCCACAGCAGGCAGCAGGACCTGCAAAGTCTGTCTCCCAGGCCTAATACTCCCCTACTCTGCCCAGAGATCCTGGGGCAACCAGGGGCAGAGTAGGGAGATGATGCCACAAGAGCTGACCGGGGAGCCTCTTTCTACCTGCAGGCCTAGGACTGCCTTCTCTCACCTAGGGACACCCAGTGACCCAGTCTGGAGAAACCCCTTCTGCAGGAACCAGTGCAAGCCCAAGAAGCATCAGGTAAGTCAAACAGACCAAAATAACACAGCAAAGGCCTTAAAAATGAAACTGTCATTGGAACCACTACCCACATAGTAGCTGAGGACCTGCATGCTAGATGTAGACAGGATGAGTTCCTGCTCAAATAAAATATTTAGGTAAGATCCCAGAGATCTTACCAGAGATGAAATATTCAGGCCACAAGTAAAATGACTTCTCATATTGGAACCAAGAAAACTAAAATTTGAATGAGAAAAGACAACCAACTGATGCCAACACCAAAATTAATCAGCTGTTGTAATTATCTGACAAGGATTTTAAAGCAGATATAGATAGATAGATAGATAGATAGATAGATATAGATATATACAACCTCAACATAAATTACCAATTCTCTGGAAACAACTGAAAACTTTTCATTAAAGAAATTGATATTTAAATAGCAAAGACAAAGATCCACTCAAATGACCATCAATGATAGACTGGATAAAAAAATGTGGTATATATACATCACGGAATACTATGCAGTCATAAAAAGGAATGAGATGATATTCTTTGCAGGGATGTGGACAGAGCTGGAGGCCATTATCCTCAGCAAACAAACTTTAGGAATAGAAAATCTAGCACTGCAGGTTCTCACTTCTAAGTGAGTGCTGAACAATGAGAACATATAGATACAAAGAGGGGAACAACATACACTGGGGTTTGCTGAGGGGCTGGGGAAGGGAAAGCATCAGGATAAGTAGCCACTGCATGAGAAGCTTAATGCCTGGGTGATGGCCTGATAAGTGTGGCAAACCACCATGGCACATGTTTGCCTATTAACACACCTGCACATCCTGCATGTATATCCCAGGACTTAAAATAAAATAATTTTTTTAAAAAAATAGATGTTTAAAAGAGAACTGAATGGAAATTACATAAATAAAAAATACAATAAAAAGAGCTTGTTGGATGGGTGTAATTGTAGAGTGGAGATCAGGGAGCACAGAATAAGTGAACTTTAGGACAGATCAACAGAATTCACTGGATCTGAACAACACAGAGAATATAGACTTATGAAAATGAACAGAGCCTCAGGGACCTATGGGACAGCAATGAAAAATTCAACAATTACATCATCACATCTCAAATGTAAAAAGGAGAAAGAATGGGGCTAAAAGACCACTCCAAGAAATAATGACTGAAGATTTTCTAAATTTGGAAAAAGACACGAACCTGTAGATTCACCAAGCTCAACATTTCATGTAGAATAAACCCAAAGAAATCCACACCAAGACACAACATAATTAAATTTCAGGAAATGAAAGACACAGAAAAACATCTTGAAATGAGCCACAGAGAAATGATGATTTAGCTACAGGAGACTACAAATTCAAATGTCAGTGGATTTTTCTTCTAAACCATGGAGGCTCTAAGAAAGTGACAAATGCTCAGAGAAAAGCAGTATCACAAATTCTGTATCTGATAAACTCTCCTTCAAAATGAAAGAAAAATAAAATCATTCTCAGATGAAGAAAAAAGTAAGACTTTGTTGCTAGCAGATTTAGTCTTAAAACTGGCCAAAGAAATTCTTCAAACAAAAAGGAGCTGATAAAAGAAAGAACCTTGAAACATCGGGAGAAAATAGAAAAAGCCAAAATATGAGTATATATAATAGACTATGGACTTTCTTCATAAGTTTTATAAATCATGTTTAATGATTAAAATAAAAATTAGAACACTATATGATACCCACAAGAATTATATGTAAATCTGGGGAAGGTAAAGAGCTAAATGGAAATGAAGATTTCATACTTCACTAACGGTGGCAAATTGTTGATACCAGTAGGCTGTGAAAAGTCATATGTGTATATTGTAATGCCCAAAGGTGGAAACTCAAAACACTATAAATAAATCAAGACGGAATCCTAAAAAAAATTAAAGTAACCCAGGAATTAAAGAAGTAAAACAAGGACCAGAAGAACAAACAGAAAATAAATAATAAAAATGAAAGACTTAAGCATTAACATATATCATTAGTTATGTGAAATAGAAATGGCCTAAATACATCAATTAAAACACAGAGATTGGCAGAGTGAATTTAAAAACAAAAGACAATTATATATAGTTTCACAGAAACTCACTTCACATGTAATAACAGGTAGATTGACAATAAAAAGATTTTAAGAAAGGTATATCGTGCAAACATTTGTTTTAAAGCAGGAGTAGCTATATTAATATCTGATTAAGTAGACATCAAAGCAAAGAAAATTACCAGAGATAAAGAGGGACACAGGACATGCCATAAGTATAAAATATCAATGAATGAGGAAGACATAATAATCCTAAATAGGTATACACCGAACAGCAGAGCCTCAAAACACAGGAAGCAAAAACTGATAGAGCTGAAAGGAAAAATAAACAAATCCACAATTATAGTTAGGGACTTCAAGACCCCTCTCTCAGAAACTGATAGAACTGCTAGGCAGAAAATCAGCAAAAATATAGAGGGTCTGAATAGCAAACAGCAGGACCTAAATGACGCATACAGGACACAATGGCAAAATACATTTTTTTCATGTGCCCACGGAGCATTCGCAAAGATGCAGCATATCCCGATCCATGGAACAAAGTTCAACAAATTTAAAAGTATCGAAATTATACACAGTGTGTTCTCTGACTGTAACAGAAGGAAACCAGAAATCAATAATGTAAAAACAGGAAAATCTCTAAATATATGTAAATTAAACAATACACTTCTAAATGGTGGCTCACACCTGTAATCTCAGCACTTTGGTAGGCCGATGTGGGTGGATCACTTGAGGTGAGGAGTTTAAGACCATCCTGGCCAACGTGACAAAACTCGTTTCTACTAAAACAATTTAAAAAATTAGCTGGGCATGGTGGTGCATGCCTGTAATCCCAGCTATTCAGAAGGCTGAGGCAGGAGGATCACTTGAACCCAGCAGGTAGAGGTTGCAGTGAGCTGAGATCATGCCACTGCACTGCAGCCTGGGCAACAGAGCAAAACAAAAGAAAGAAAGAAAGAAAAAGAAAAAGAAAAGAAAGATCCATGGGTCAAAAATGAAGTCTCAAAGGAAATAAAAAATACATAAAGCAAAATAAAAATTAAAACACAACATATCAAAATTTGTGGAATGCAGCTGAAAAGGAACTCTATAGCACTAAATGGAAACAAGACGAGGTCTGAAATCAATAATCAAAATTCCTTTGTCAAGAAACTAGAAAAAAAAATAAGAAAGTAGAAAGGGAAGGGTCAAAGAATAGCCAAAGCAATCCTAAGCAAAAAGAACAAAGCCAGAGGCATCACATTACGTAACTTCAAACTATACGGCAGCAGGTCCCCAACGATTTTGGCACCAGTGAGTGGTTGTGTGGAAGACGAATGGGCAGGTTGGCTTCAAGATGATACTGTTCCACCTCAGATCATCAGGCATTAGTTAGATTCTCACCAGGAGTGCGCAACCTAGATCCCTCACATGTGCAGTTCACAATAGGGTTTGCGCGCCTGTGAGAATCTAATGCCCCCGCTGATTTGGTAGGAGGCGGAGCTCAGGTGGTAATGCTTGCCTGCTGCCCACCTCCTGCTGTGCAGCCCGGTTCCTAACAGGCCACAGACGGGCTTCTGTTCTCAGGCTGGGGACCACTGCAATAAGGCTATAGTAACCAAAACAGCACAGTACTGCTACAAAAATAGACACATAGACAAATGGAACAGAATAGAGAACCCAGAAATAAAGCCACACACCTGCAGCCATCTAATCTTTGACAAAGTTGATTTTAAAAAAGCAAAAGGGAAAGGAATGTCTATTCAATAAACGATGCTAAGATAGCTGGCTACCCATATGCAAAAGAATGAAAGTGGACCCCTACTTTTTATCATATAAAAATTTACATATACATATACTATATGCCAAAAATTAACTCAAGATGGACTAAAGATTTAAATGTCAGACCTCAAACTATAAGAATCCTAGAAAAATTATGAACATGGGCCTTGGGAAAGAATTTACAAGTCATCAAAAGCAATTATAATGAAAACAAAAAATTGACAAGTGGGACCCAATGAAACTAAATAGCTTCTGCTCAGAAAAAGAAAGCATCAACAGAGTGAACAGATGACCTACAGAAAGGAAGAAAATATATGTAAATTATGCATCTGACAAAGATCTAATATCTAGTCTATAAGAAGTTTAAATTAACAAGCAAAAAACAACCTGACTTAAAAAATGGGCAGTGGATATGAACAGATGCTTCTTAAAAGAAGACACACGAGTTGCCAAGAAACGGATGAAAAAATGCTTATTATCACTAATCATCAGAGAAATGCAAATCAAAGCCACAATGAGATACCATCTCACACCAGAATGGCTACGATTGAAAAGCCAAAAAACAGCACATGATGGCAAGTTTGCAAAGATAAGGGAAAACCTATACAGTGTTGGTGGGAATGTAAATAAGTTCAGCCACTGTGGAAAGTAGTTTGGAGATTTCTCAGAAAACTCTAAACAAGAACTACTATTTGACCCAGAAATTCCATTACAGGGTATATATCCAAAAGAAAACAAATAGTTCTACCAAAAATACACATGTGTTCATTGTAGCACTATTTGTAACAGCAGAGGCATGGACTCAACCTAGGTGCCCATGAACAGTGGATTGGATAAAGAAAATGTGGTGCATATACACCATAGAATACTATAGAGCCATAAAAAAGAACATAATCATGTCCTTTGAAGAAACATGGATGCAGCCAGAGGCCACTGTATTAAGTAAATTAACACAGGAAAATAATCCTAAATACTGCGTGTTCTCATTGGTAAGTGGAAGCTAAATATTGGGTACTCATGGACATAAAGATGGCAGCAACAGACACTGGGGACTACTGTGGGGTGGAATCAGAGGCAGAGGCAAGGGTTGAAAAACTACTGGGTGATATTCTCAGTACTTGGATGACGGGATCATTTATACTCCAAACTGCTGAATCATACAATATACCCAGATAACTAACTTGTATATCTACCCCTTGAATCTACAGTAAAAGTTGAAAAGGACAAACTCAACCAAGAAGAAATCATCTGAATAGTCCTTTAACCATTAATGAAATTAAAGTTATGATATAACATCTCTTGAAAAAAAAATTCACTTCCAGATGTTTTTACTGAAGAATTCTACCAAACATTTAAAGAATGTCTTTTTTTTTTTTTTTTTTTTTCCCTGAGGCAGAGTCTCATTCTTTTGCCCAGGCCGGAGTCCAGTGGCACAATCTCAGCTTACTGCAACCTCCACCTCCCAGGTTTAAGCTATTCCCCTGCCTCAGCCTCCCAAATAGCTAGGATTATAGGCATGCGCCACCACACCCAGATAATTTTTTGTATTTTTTTATTAGAGACAGGGTTTCACCATGTTGGCCAGGCTGATTTCAAACTCCTGACCTCAAGTAATCCACCTACCTTGGCCTCCCAAAGTGCTGGGATTACAAGCACGAGTCACTGCACCCAGCCTAATGTCAATTCTATACTATCTCTTTGAGAAAATAAAAGTAGAGGGAACACTTCTTAACTAATTTGGTGAGGCTAGTATTGTTCTGATACTAAAAACAAACAAAAGTAGTTCCAAAAAAAGAAAAAAAGAAAGAAAGAAAGAAAGGAAACTACACACAAATGTTTCTCATAAATTTAGATGCAAATGTTTTCAGTCTCACACACAGTAAACTGAATCCAGCAAAGCATACACGTAGACCCTGAACCTAGAGGTCTGGCCACACTATGTATCTACTGAAAAGGTTTGAATAAGTCAGTGATACAGTCAGTTAGGGTCCTAGCAACAGTATTATCATCGTAGCAATATGAAAACAGATACCAAAGTCTAGACCAAAGCAGTTTTCTCAGTTTGCTTTTTCCATTAAAGTTAATCATGCCAAGAGTCATTCTAAACGTCTATTGAAAATTTATAACTACTTTTTATAGGATGGAAAGACATTTCCATAGCATAAAATTATGAATGTACTTGATGCTTTCTATTTGCCCTTCCAGAACCACCCACTTCTTTTCTATCAAGATCTGCCCCTTTACAGGCTGAACTTACCAGACTAGGTCCACCTGGCTCCCCTGGTTTCTAGCTTCCACTTCAGTTAAGCCAATGGTTGGCTCCAGCAAAAGTTCAGAGAGTCTGGAGAGGAGGAGATTCATGTATTTATTCTCTCTTCCGACTCCCTTCCTACCGGAAGGTGGCCAGCTTTCTGTACCAAAGCCCAGAGCTCTGGTTGGAGACTCTTTCCTATGGCTACAAGCAAGCTGCTGATCTCTTTACAGATTCCAATATCTGCTTTCTCCCTTTGCTCCTGCAGGCCCAAAGGTGCTAAGATCTCCTTGCTCTTACTGGTCCCAAAGGAATCTTTGCCATTCCCTATGGGTTACCCGGAACTTGGACTACGGTTTCTAACTGGCCCCTTGACCTCTAGCTAGCTTATTGATCTCTTTTTACTTTCCTCATTGGAGTGTGCCATCTTGTTTTCTGATGATGTAGGTGGCCACAGAAGGACTAAATGATGACGGCCCCTCAGGGAAGTGTCACTAATGTGCCTTCAGTTGAAGGGTGGCATCTTTCTTCCTGATCCCAAAATCACAAACACAGAAACATCCACAGTCATCATGGGATCAGCTAAAAATAAGTGCAAAAAGATGATTTCAATATTTTTCTTTACTTTTTATATTATTTTGTATCTATTTTAGCTGATTCCCTTGGAATTAAAAAAAAAAGAAATTCCTTATCCAGATAATTGGCCAGTGGAATTCATTGGACATTTAGAAAAGAACTCTAGAAACCAACTAGATAGCCTTCCCATCTTAGAGATCTACACAAAGAAATCCAAAAATGAATGTCACTTATCTCATAAAACCAAATGGCAAAAGTAGAAATGAAAACTAAGTTTCCAAATTCCAATCTAATGTGCATTCTAATAAACCATGCTATCTCCTCGAAACTATTTTTTTCAAGTAAATACTACTTCAAGCATATATGTGCAAATTCTGATCTCCACATTAAGTATATGTGCCTTATAATATTAAACACACTTCAGCATACGTGACATATGCTTTGAAGGTAAAATCACAATGAACAAACAAATGCCATACCCTCAGCAGCCAGCCTGGAGACAGGATTTCAACTGCAGATACTGACCAAAGAAAGATCTGGTTTTTGCCACGGCATCCTGGAGCCCGGCAAATTACACCTTTTGGAAATGGCAAAAGCTGAAACTGAATAGCTTAGCTATTTCTAAATGATGGCATTAATTTTATTTACATTTTTCAGTAGTTTTATTTCAGTGTTTTAGTTACCAGGTAAATTCTTCTACATGATCATTAAGGTTCCATGGCTTCCTAAATTTCTGTGTTTCATGATTGATTGCCATTCCCTTCCTGGACTACACAATTACCAGCAAAGCTCCTTGAAGCAGGCTCATTTCTCATCCACAAACTCAGCCAAATACTACATACCATATGTCAATATTTCTGCTTATACGTCCTCAATGTATTTTCAAACTATATTTATTTGGAAACTAAAGTGACTATCAGACAACATTTCGGCAATATCTCCTTTCCTCTGGGCTTCATGCCCACGTTTATAGATGTCCCTTCATAATCGAACATAGAGGGGAAAATGTACTTTTTATGGTAGTAATATTTTTCTCTCCCCTCCCCCCCCATTTATTCAGCTGGGAAGAGGAAATGAAAAAATATGAGCAATGGAGTTGAACATACTATAAACCACATCTATTTCTGGCAGCCTGCAGACCTATGCACTGTCTTGACAGTGGTGTGGGACAAACTCATGCTTCCGTTTGCTTTTCGCTTATGCTAGGATTTCACACAGCATATTTCTCTAAAGTAACAACAAAGTGTACAAGGACAGTATAGAGAATAAAACAAATGCCAATACAGCAGAGTGAACCCAAACTAATCAATTAACACTGCTATATTTTTTCAGCCTTTTTTACCTTTTAACAGAACTGTGCTTGCCCTGAGTTAAATCTCACAGATTTTAACTCCCACATTCCATCTCAAAGTTAGAAGCAAGAACATTCTATGGACATCTGGGGGCCAGTCAGTGTCAACTCTAACCGAGCAGAGGGTATTGTGAAGAAGCAAAGGAAGGTAACTCTGAGGAAGTTCTTGGCCCCTAAAAACAGATACTTGAACAAGAAAAATGATTTTGAGACTGTGATACATCTATTTGGCGTTTTGAAAAATCAAATATCCATATTGTTTACTCAATGATCAACTTTGGTATTATTCTGGTAAGATGGAACAAAGAACAGAGGACACATAGCTCCTACCAGAAAAAAAAAACAACTGCCTTGAAGCCTAAAGAGAATAGTGCCATGGGCAGTCAGCAGTGTGAAGACCAGACAGTGCCATGAGGAAATCTCATCTGCTTCCCAGGACGGACTGGATCCAGGCCTGTGCTCAGGGAAAGAGAAAAATGCACCTCTTTTGTTTACTTCTTGCAACCAAATTGGGCCAGAACTCAAGGGAGTACCATTAAGTGCAACTTTTCAGCTTCAAGAACAGTGAAATAAACTTCTGTAAGCCAATGTTTGAACCTAACAACTAAGCTAAGCACTGCTTCCATGGTAAATGAGTTCACAATGGCATGCAAATTAACCTGGGGAACAAAACTTTTGTAGGTAAGCGACTCTCTATATAGAAGCAAAATGAAATAAATAAATAAATATTATCCCAGGAACTAGTTTTCATATGTCTGGGAAAACCTATAAGTTTGTTGAAAGAAGCAAGTTAAAATTTGAAACTGACCTGAGACACCAAATAATACCTTTTAGGTAAAATAATTTTAGCATTCTTTTTGCCACATATTAATTTAACCCCACCGTTCAATACCATTATGTGCATAATTACATTTTAATTTATATAACCGATTAACTCACTTATTGGTGGGTGGTAGGGCTAGATGGAAGGACTGAGGCTTAGAAGAATAAGTTGTTTAAACGAGCTAATCGCTTAAAGCATCATTAACGCTTCTGATTTTAGTTACACCATTATTATCTATTAGATTGACAGATCACTGATTGCCTGATTTCCCAATTTTAAAATGTTTGAGGGATCACCCTAAAATTACCCTTTTAGTTATTTATTAATTCACTCATGTGTTCACTGTCTGTTTCCCCTGACTAGAGTCTAAGTTCCATGAGAGGAAATACTTCTATATTGTTCACAGCGGTATGACTAGTTTCTAGATTAGTACACGGTACAGAGTAGTTGTTGAGGAAATAAATGAATGAAAAATGTAATAGAATAATTTTCCTATATTCATCCTATTCAAAAGGTACAAAACTTAAAGCTACTAATGGAATATTTGCATCTGTAGTTAATTTATTAGATAACATAGAATAATCTTAAATAATAGCCTATATTGCTGTTTTTACTGTGGGCAAATGCTGTTACAAACCACATGGCAAAATTCTAATTACTTCGAAATATCTTTCAGTTATCAGTAAATCATTAGCTTGTAAATTCACTACCAGTGTGGTAACTATCTCAGTCTCTACCAAAAAATACAGCTTCAATAATACTATTGTAAATATAATTATATAAGGCAAATACTAAGGAAAATAATTCTAAGCCATTAGGTTGATAGTTAAAGGCCAACACTATTTAACAGTAGAAAGCTCTTGGCCTGAGAGTCAAGAAACCAAGATTCTAGTCTAAACATTTACTTACCAGTTTTGGGAACTTGTGTCAACTATTTGACCTCTCCAAGCTAAAGTCTCGTCTGTAAAATGTCAAAATTTAATATGATTTCCAAGACCTATTCTAGCTTTAAAAATCTATCAGAGCAATAAATTGTTAGCTAGGGGGAAAGTACATAAATACATAATAATAATAGATAACACATATAGTTCTTACTACATTATTATGTATTTAAGTGCCAGACATTCTTCCAGGCACCTAACATTGATTAACACACTAAATCTTCACAAGCAAGCCTAGGAGATAGTTCTATCCCCTTTATTTTAAAGAAGGAGAAACTGAGGGCTAGACAGGTTAGATGACTTGCTCAAGGGGCCTAAAGAATAGATATGTACAGCCAAAGACCTCCAGTGGCCTGCCTTCTGTCTCTCACCCTCCTAGCTCACCTCTTTTGACATTCCTGGCTCAGGTTGTGCTGGGCTTCCCCTGGACCCTAAGAACATAAACTTTCTCCCATCCAAGAACCTTTGCATGATTTGTTCCTTCTACTTTCAAAGTTTCTTCTTTATAACCTTGCATGTCTGGGTCCCTCTCATCATTCCAGTTTCATATCAAAGATCAGACGCCTGCCTTAACCCCTCTAATCAAAGTCATACTATACATGATCACCTTTCTTTCTCTTTAGTGTATCCACAACTATCTGAAACTATCTTGTTAGTTGTTCATTAGTTCATTCATTAGTTCTCTGCCTCCCCTGACTAGAGCATAAGTTCTGCAAGGGCATTTTTGTACACTTACCATGGTATTCCCAGTAGTGGAATGATACAGGGCCCAGAGGAGTTCCTGACTGCAGGCAAATGGATGAGTGAATGAATGATAACCTAATAGAAATGATCTTCCTATATTCATCTTAGTTATTCCAAAAATATGAGTGCTGAAGGAACTCACAGCATATATTGTATTTCAGATGTGCCATTTAAGTAAGAAATATTTTCAGACAAAGGAGAAATGAATTTACTGACAATATTTAGTACCAGCATTTCTCGGGATTTCTGCTTTACTGTCAACTCTTATTAAAATAATTACATAAACATTTCATTTTTTTATTAAATGAGTATGTTCATTTCAGAGAAGAGTTCAGATTTTTTACTAAATCACCGAAGACACTGAGTAACAATATGAGTCATCAAAAACATCAAGCTCACAGAATCTAATACCTCCAAGAAGGCTTAAATTTTATATTAAAATTTATATGTTTCAAGCACAAAGCACAAATGATATGCATAAACAGAAGCAGCAGCAACCATGTTTCATGTCCTCCCTGGGGAAGGTGGTAATACCATTTTATCTGCACAAAAAAACCCTGCGGTGAGAACAGTGAGCAAGTTTTGAGTGAGGTCTAACTGTATATGGGGGCAGCTCACAGAACACAGGGGCTCCCAGACTCAGAGGACATGTAACTGTGAAAGGTCAAAGACTTGACTGCTCTCAAGATTCTCATGCTCCCATCCATAAATTATTGAAAGCAGCTTTTAAAATCCATGCAATATACTAAGGAAAGATAGAATAAAAACTAAAATTGTGATAAATGGAATCAAGAAAAAATGACAATGGAAGAGCTTTGTGGAAGTCAAGACTGAAGTGAATACACAGAACACCTGCAGATCTGGAAGCCTCCTGGAAGACGCTCACATATTGATGCTACATTTTCTGGGATCCAGGGCAAGGAAGGTCTTGGGGAACAGAGCCACAAAGTCTAGGATTCAGAAGGGCCCAATCAGGTACATTATTTGTAGCATGGATGAGGCGGGGAAACGTGGTCAAGGACAGGCATTTCTACCTTTGAAATCTGAGAGACTTTTCTCCTGTGAGTCCTCATAAAGATGGTAATAAGTGAGGTGACAAACTCGACAACACTCTTACATTCAAGGCGGCAATGTCTTTCCTAGACTGTTTCCTATAAAGTCACTCACTGCAGGCTGGGGTCACTGCACCAAAGAGGCAATTCAATAAAGACAATTGTCTGAGGGCCAACAGCAATTTTCAGTCAATTAATGCATCTTCTTGGTGGACTACATGTCCTTCCAGTGATCGTGTGTGTGTGTGTGTGTGTGTGTGTGTGTGTGTGTATAAATATAGTTTTGTTCAACTGACTTTTTCATAAAATTAGAGCAGCAGGGACCGAAGTACTCCTTAACAGCTACCTGCAGGGCAGCTATTCTATGTTCTGCCTTAAGCTGGAGCTACCTATATGCCTTGTAGCCATCTAAGCAGAGATGGACTAACAGGCCCTTAGGAAAGGCGAGGTGTCTGCCTAACAGAATATATAACGAATACCAAGTCTCTCAGTCCTTTAGGGAAGAGACAAGAAGTTTCTCAGAATGTAATTTTGGATATAGTGATAAAAAAACCAACCCTGAAGTTCCCCAGCAGAGGGTATACGGCTTCAAAAAATTACCCTTAAAAATTATATGTGCAGACCAAGTAATCATGCCCTTTGGCCATTTTGTTGTCCTCAGAAAGCACATTTGGAGTGGTTCATCTTGAAAAGCAGGCCACTCTTCTGCAGAGAAGAATTGATTGCAAAATACATGCCTAGAAAACTAAATGACCTAACCTACTGCATAAGATTGTAAATGACAAACCAGTTGTGTTATGGATAGTCTGCCAAAAATTATAACTTTCTTTTAGATCAGTGCCCCTGAGCCCCTCTTCTTAGCAACAAATGACATGGCCAGGTGTCTACTTAAAGTCATTTTTTTTGTTGTCTTGAGTTGGAGTCCCTCTGCGTCTCCCAGGCTGGAGTGCAGTGGCATAATCTTGGCTCACTGCAACCTTCACCTCCTGGGTTCAAGCAATTCTCCTCTCTCAGCCTCCCCAGTAGATGGGAGGTTTCATTATGTTGGCCAGGCTGGTCTCGAACCCCTGACCACAGGTGATTCATCCACCTCAGCCACCCAAAGTGCTGGGATTACAGACATGAGCCACCATGTCTGGCCAAGTCATTGTTGATTCATGGTACCTATACCATGTACTTTCATAGAAAATATGATTAGCTTTCTATTCTCTACTTTGCTATAATGCTCTAAGAAAATATATGTTTTGATATATTTATGTATTTCATATACATATATTTATCATATTCATTCATGTATTTACATATAGTAGATTGATATAAACAATTATAATTTTTAAATCTTAAATATGTAATATAAACTTTTTAAAAAGCATACCCTTCCAACTCTTCAGCTCTAGAAATATCATTGTGGATATTGTTCTTTACAGCATTCTCTTAATGAGGAACCTTGTAAGGATTTCTTTCTGAGACTAGTACACAGAGTAATTACCTCTTGATCAGTCTATTTTTTAAACATATAAATTCTGTAAACTATAAAACTGTCCATATTACACTTTTTCAGTTGATCATTAGAAAGCTTCCTGCTATCTTTTGATTTATTTATAGCAAGTACATAGGTTTTTGGGGTATGCATTTTATATCCTGATTTTTGTTTTTCTTTTATTTCTTAGGTTAAATTACTCTTAATTTAATTTCCTTTGAGTGGCGTTATATTTCCTTGGTGTGCTTTGGGTCTGCTTTATATCTGTAATAGCGGAGTAGACCTGCCCAAGATTGTTTTTCTTGTCATGTATAATATGAAGTTCAGTAACCTCCTTTATTTTAAAGAAAAAGAAAAGGAAAACTGGCATACATCTTTAACCAAGTAACTGTTAATAACAACATAATCAGTCTAAGATTTGGGGGAGGGGAAAATACATATGTTGCCGCTTTAAGCTTTTTATCACTTTTGAACAGAATTGAAGAAGAGGGCATAAACCCCAATATTAAAGCTTTAAAAATAAAATTAAATTGATTTCTTTTAGGATGTTGGGGTTTTGTTTTTTGTTTGTCTTTGCCATTTTTATTTTACCTATGATATCAGAGAGACATCTTATAGGAAAATAAAACTAAATTCAAAAATGTTAGTGCAAATATAAACTAAATAAGCATAATATGAAATGCCTTACATCATTCTTGAGAGAATTTAGATCTTTTGTGAAAGTATTTACTTTTAATATCTTATTTTTTTGCCCTGTATTTTTTATTTATTTTTTGTCATGCAGAAATTATTTTCTTCAACGCTATAATCTAAAACACTTCCCAACAATTTGTCATAATATTTACTATATGTCGTCTCAGCTGCTGGATCATAGAAGAATGAATTGAGTAAGAATATGAGTATGGTGATATTTTTGTAAGTCTTACCACATTTGGTAACTTACAGTGCTACAACTTACTCATAGTTTGGCTAGGAATAGAAATAGTTTGAACAGGACTGTTTAAATACGTTTAATGGTAATAGTTTGAATAAAATTATGCAAGTAAGTTACTTTAATTTCCATTGCTGTATTTCCAATGTAGCAGTGCTTTGAAAGTGTTTAGAGTAACACTGACTTTCTATTCCAACATGTTTTTACAGCAAGTATTTGATCATGTGTAATGGTCCATGTGCTCTGCCTATTATGCTAAGTATGCTCTTAATATTATGTTAAGATTATATTTGCTTACTTCTATCAAATATTTTGTATAAAATTTTCTTTACTATCAAATATAGTTTCCACATATGTTGAATGCCATATGTGGATATGTAAATATTTTCAATTTAGAAAATGAGGTACAAAAGAAGAAAGTGTTTTTTTAGAGCTGTCTTTCAAATTAAAAAAGCAAAATGAGCAGCCAGCGGTTCACAGCCAAAGACACAGAGCAGAGGACATGTGAAATTGGCAATATTTCTTCTTGAATTCCATGTTGTTTTACTGTATTGAATTATCCAGGGTATGGACAAATGGATTGCTAGTCACTACATAACTGTCTTAGAAAAGATGGAAATTGGTAGAGAAGAAAAAGGGAAAGAATGTGAACAAGATGAAACTGGGGGAGAAAATTAACCTCTTAAGAATATGCTTTCACTACTCAGAAACAACTGTGGAGTTTTTTAATGTAACGTCTTGTTAATGACTAAGAGGAGACAGGGAAATATTTTTTCATTAGCGTAATCCATCTTTAGACAGTAAATTATTCTTTGCTCTTTTGTGGTGACAAGAATAGTTGTGGTATGATGGTATGACTTTAAGATAATGAGACTAATTCCATAATCATATAAGGAGATTTGTGTCATTCTTTTATAGTTACATTTTTTTCAGTACACAAGACCCTAGTTTAGGTCTTTCACACAGAAGTCTTTGGCTTTTATTTGTTTGTTTATCCCAAATCCTGTCTTTAAACAAGAATAATATGGTAGGTAAAAATTTCAGGACTTTATTGAGTAATCCTATGATATTTTGAACACACACAGTGAATTTGGTCATTGTGACCCCAGTCATCAACAAGCATGAACACTACGCAAATGTGTTCATCAGACCTCAGAAAGTGAAGTGATCAACTGACATACCCTGAGTATCACTTGAAATCCAGACACTCTGAATGTGTAGGTGAAAAGCACTTTATAAATAAAACATATTATATTTCATTATAATCACTGCCAGCAAAATCAGCAAGTGGCTTTAAAATAACAGCCTTTCTCCAGTGCCACTAACAGGACTTTGAGTATATTCAGTAATTTAATTTTTCCATAGCCTAAAAATCCTATGTGTATAGGAACCTTTGTTTATAGGAACCTATTTGAATAAAATTATTCTAATTGCATGAAAATATAGTATTTAATTTATTGCCCCTTAATTTAAAAATATGCAACAACACAAGAACTACCTCTAAAATTAAAGAAACAAAGAATTAAACCTAAAAATTGAAAAGAAAAATGCATCATCTTTCAAACGAGAGCAAAATTATTGAAAAATCAAACATGAACTTTACTGATAGAATCTTCATAATTCTAGTTATTTCCTTATTTTTAACTCTATGACTAGATTGTTTCATGATCTCAAAAAAAAATTCTTATTCTCATTTTTCTTTCATTCCTCAACTCTAGGAGATTCAAGAAGACAAGGCTGGAGATGGAAAAATGTTAGTTATCATAATTTTATCCACACAGAAATGATCGTTGAAGCCTAGAAAATAGACATTCCCTAAAGAAGAAGGAAAAGAGGGCATGAAAACTGGGCCCATTTAGAAAAATGGAAAATCTATAATAGTGAGAGAAGGAGTAATTCAGATAGAAGACAACTCAAAATGGATACCACAAAAGCTACTTCTTGCAAGTAAGAGGGTGTGGTCAACAATTTTAAATTGGCAGAGATGTCATGGAGAGTGAACACTGAGCAAAGGGTCATTGTATATTGTAGAAATAATTTATCAAGGACATCTAGCACGATGTCTCAGTGAGGACATGCAGAACAAAGTCAGGCCATAAGGATGTAAGGCAGACAAGCAGACATGAGATGTTGACCGTTCGTTTTAAAATCGTAGTGGTAAAAGAAACAAAAATGCAGTAGCTATATTCAGACAAAAACATATAACTGTACGATGTTAGTCCCATCTCTCCTCAGTTTTGGGAACATTAACCTTTGCCCTGGATTTACTAGCTATTTATGTCACTGATTTGTTTTCACTTAATTACTACTGTAAATATTATTTTGTAGTGTTACTTAAAAATATGTAATAAACTTATTAATATAAATATAGTATGAAGCCGTGCATGGTGGCTTACACCTGTAACCCCAACAGTTTGGGAGGCCGAGGCAGGCAGATTACTTGAGGTCAGGAGTTCAAGGCCAGCCTGGCCAACATGGCGAAACCAAATCTCTACTAAAAATACAAAAATTAGCCAGGCGTGGTGGTTTGTGGCTATAGTCCCAGCTATTCGGGAGTCTGAGGCAGGAGACTCACTTGAACCCGGCAAGCAGAGGTTGCAGTGAGCTGAGATCACACCACGGCACTCCAGCCTGAGTGACAGAGTAAAACTCTGTCTCTAAATAAATAGATATAGTATGAAGTCCAAAACAGTGAAACATTTTTTAAAAAGAGTACTTGAGCTACTTTAATTTGAAATCAATTCAGTGTATATGGTTATTATTTGGTTATTATCTAGCAAAGGTACGTGCTAGTTAAAAATTCTTCCTAAAAAAGAAAAAAAAAATTCTTCCTAATTATATAATGCTTTATAAAATATTGTGATTTTTATTCTTTTTTAAAAATTCAACTCAAGAGCTAGTTCTTACTAAAGTAACGTACTAAAAATAGAATACAAACTATTGTATTCTATTAAAAATAAACAATTTGTATTTAAAATAGAATAGAAACTATACTACTCTATAATAGAATACAAATATATACTTCCTCTGAATTACCATAAAAAATTTAAAATGGAATTTAAGAAATAATACTACAAATAAATCCAAAGGAAATTAATATGGCATTTCAAAGGCATTAGGCAACACAATTAATAACATCCCTTTATACTGTATTTAGAAATAAGATTAATAAGAAATGGCCCTGAAATATCTCTAAGGACTCCACCAGCATTCCTATTATGTAGCCACATGGTTTCTAATTTTTTTCTGACAGGAACTTGAATTTTAAAGGAGTCTGAAATTTGGGAGAGTAGCCATTAAATGACTTTTTAAAAATGAATAGTCACATTATTACTATAAGTATACACTGATAGACACATACTATAAGACAAATATATTTTATTCTATATTTGATTGTTATGGAGGGATGGGAAAAGCCCCGTGGTGGGTAGATAAAAGAAGACATTGAAAAGGTAAACTATCAGTTGTTACAGGAAAAGGTAAATTATAGTTGCCTATGACATTTCTGGCTAATTATAACAATCATCTTTCTAGACAACAGGCAGATAATGATACTCAATCAGGAGCAAGTACTCACAATTTCCTCCCCAGGCATGACAGCCCCATCTGATTCAGCTCCTGTGTCCTCCTCCAAGCGGGAATCAGATTGTTCTTTCTTAAATTAGTTCTAAACCATGCTTTAACCCTTTCCTCTAGTCCATCATCAAAGACCTCCTTGTCTTGGGATTGAGCGAATCTGACTGAAAAAAAAAAAGACAAATGAACAGAGAAAAGAAGAAAATAAATCTATTTAAGGTAAAAAGATGCTCATGAAAAATAAAAGCAAAATATAAATGTCAGAAAACAATACACTTGCCTCATAAGTGAATAAAATACAATACAGCCCTATTTATGATCTGACTTAGGCTGCGTTAAACAGTTCTTGAGACACAACACATAAGAGAATTTGTAAACTTTGTCTTTAACCTAAAATATGTCTAAAGCCACCAATTTTGATGCTAAAATTTAAATGCAAAAAAAAAAAAAAAAACCCTAAAAACAATTATGGAAGATGGGACAAATAACAATCTAAATAACATTGTTCTCAATTTTCCAGTATGATTTTCACAAATATATCTGTATATACATGAGATATATACTTAAAATATATACTCAATTTTTATGTACTTTTTTATAATAAAGATAATTCTTGAAGTATGTAAGTAAATACAAATAATTAGATACTTTTATAGGAGTTTAAATATTGTAGTCTATAAAACCATAAATATGCAAACTAGGAAAAAGCTATGTTTTATTTTAACTTGTAAAATACAGTCATCATAGACATTGACCATATAAAATATATAGTCAATGCTGACCAGAGGTTCTCATTGTGCAGTGAGATGAAGAAGGTTTAAATAGCAATAGGTACAATTTTGAGAAGATATAAAGAATTCTTTGGTAACATAGAAGATATCCACAAAGAGAGTGAATGAATTTAGCTTATAGGAACATCACCCCCCATCATTACCACAAACATTATAAATGCAAGGAAAGTAAACATTTTTATTAATAACATGTCAGACCCCCTCTACAATACATTTTTCCCACATTTTTGGCTTTAGCCCCTTTAATCATTTCTTTACAAACAATAATTTTGCAATATTTTCTCTAAAGATATGGCTGGACATGGTGACTCATGCCTGAAATCCCAGCACTTCATGAAGCTGAGGTGAGGGAATTGCTTGAGCCTAGGAGTTTGAGACCAGCCTGGGCAACATGGTGAAAACCCATCTCTACACACTCACACACACACACACACACACACACACACACACACACTCTAGCCAGGCGAGGTGGCACATGCCTGTAGTCCCAACTACTTGGGAGGCTGAGGTGGGAGGATCACTTGCACCCAGGAGGTCGAAGCTGCAGTGAGCCATGATCATGCCACTGCACTCCAGCCTGGGTGACAGAGCAAGATCCTGTCTTCAAAAACAGAAGACTAGACAGGAAATTTAGACTCTCCTTGAGCATAGCTAATAAATATTTATTTTCTTTATATTATTGATTATTTAACCATAATTTTTAGCTTCTTATTCAATAATGTATTATTAGTAACTTTATTAAAAGTTTTGTTGATAACTCAGGAAAACCTCATTCAAATCTTTGTTCATATTAGTGCAGGATTTAGAACACTTTTTCACAAACAAGGTTCAGCTCTATTTACTTACATATTCTGAACCTTATTTTTCCTTTATTACCCACATAGGTCCCTGCTCAGTACTCTAGGGTATGTTCACATGGCCCAGGCACTTCCTATCAAGATGCTTACAAGAGCGGTAGGCAACAGAATTAATTGCAGAAGCCATTCCTAAACCAGGATGACTGGCAGTTTTAACCATCCATGAAAGTGACTGTGAACCGTATAAACCTATCCTAATGAACCCAAACTAAACATATCCCTAGCTCAATTTCTCTTTACATGATCCCCTAAATATCATTTAACATGAGGAAACATTTGGGGGATGATGGATATGTTGGTTATCTTGATTGTATTTTATGGGTGTATACAAATGTCGAAACATCAAATTGTATACTTTAAATATGTGCAGTTTTTTGTTTGTTAATTATACTTCAATCATTTTTTGCAAAAGTAATGTGCCAGTTGGAGTCTAATTAAGGGGCAGAAAATACATAGTTTGACATAAAGAATAATTAACCGTAATTTGGGGTCATGTTAAAGATGTACTGAAAATGCTAATGAAAAATCTAAGTTCGATGAAGAGCACTCAAAGAGGATCAAACTTGGAAAGGGGTGCTCTCCTCAAGGCTGAATTAAGACTTCATTGGAAACCTGTGCTCATAGCCCACTTCATGGCAGAGAAGTTCCCTGGATTGCCTGAACCAGAGTTGGCCCACAGGTAGCGGGCAAGCAGGAAAAACAGACAAACAGAAGAACAACATATCTTCTCCAAATTAAAGGTGACAGAGCTGGTGAATGAGAGCACAGAAGGAGTCAAGGTGCCCGGAGCTCACTCACTGGGAGGGTTGTGTGCAACCGAGGGCATGCAGTGTCTGTGCCAAGAGGACTTTGAGGAACAATCCTGTGGGGTGCAGATGGACAAAGACCGTGTGAGATCGTGCACAGAAGGTTGGGAGGTTGGGGTCAGGCTGACAAACAGGGCAGAGCAACATCTGAAGCATATGGTGTCCATGTCATGAGCAGAAAAAACATCTGCTCTGGCTACATCTACTCATCATTAGTAGGGGTTCTAGCCAGTGTAATAAGATAAGAAAAATAATGTACAAAAATCCATATTTAAGAAAAAGTTATACTATCATTATTCACAAATGACATGATCATCTGGGTAAAAATTCCTATGAAATTTACCCAAAAATCTACTAGAATTAAATGCTGAATTTAATGAGACCATGAGATCCAAGATCAATCCTAAAAAAAAATAATAATCAATTGTATTTTTGTAGACTAGCAATTAATAATCAGAAATTGAAATTAAAAGAAGCAATACCATTTATATAAGCATAAAAATACAAAATATTTCTGGATAAATCTGACAAAAAATATGCAAGGCCAGTGCACTGAAAAATATAAAATGAGATAAACCTACAATGACCTAAATAAATGAGAATCATTTATTATAGAATCATTTGCTGTTCATGAATCAGCAAACTCAATATCATTAATGTGTCATTATCTCCAGATCAACAGAGATTCAATGTGATCTCAATAAAAATCTCAGCAGGCTTTCTCATAAAATTGACAATTTGATTCTACAATTCATATGAAAATTCAGAAGAGCTAAAATAGCCACTCTAGGTAGGGGGGAAAGGAAGAATTTTGGAGGACTATCTAATTCTAAGACTTGTTGTAAATCTACAGCAATTAAGGCAATGTGATGTTGACATAAAGAGAGATAACTGTATCAACAAAATGAAATTGTGATTTCAGAAATAATCCATACATATGTGTGGAATTGATTTTTGACAATGTATCAAAGGGAAGAAAGAACAGTTTTTCAACAAATGGTGCTGGAAAAATTGGAAATCCACAGTGCAAAAAAAAAGGCAAAGAATTTGATTCATACTTGGTACCACATACACATTTGCAGAATTGCAAAAGAAAAGGACACTTTTAGGGGTGATATTGTGGTTAATAACTTGGTTTTGTGAGAGTTTATGTGTGTGTGTGTGTGTGTGTGTGTATGTGTATAAACTTAGCAAATTGTATATTTAAAATATGTGTAACTTGCTCCATGTCAATTATGCTTCAATGAAGCTGTTTTAAAAACTAGTACAGGCTCACACCTGTAATCCCAACACTTTGGGAGGCCAAGGCGGGGGGATCATGAGATCAAGAGATCGAGAGCATCCTGGTCAACGTGGCGAAACCCTGTCTCTACTAAAAATACAAAAATTAGCTGGATGTGGTGGTGCATGCCTGTAGCCCCAGCAACTCGGGAGGCTAAAGCAGCAGAATTACTTGAACCTGGTAGGCAGAGGTTGCAGTGAGCCCAGATCATGCCACTGCACTTCAGCCTGGCGACTTAGCGAGATTCCGTCTCAAAAAAAAAAGTACATTTATTCATGCTTATCTTAAATGTCTTTCAATAAATGCATTCATATATACAAGTGCATATTAGATATATTTAACAGATACTTTTATTCACAAAAGAGAACAGCTATCATCATCACTTGTTGGGTCTCATCACAAATTTATACTAGCAAAAAGTTCCACATATGAAGATAGTGTTCCAAATGAGAAAGACTGGTGAAGTCAAGAAGAGATTTTGTGTGCTTGGGCCTACTTTTCACGTTGTTTGTCTTCATTTAGCTGGAGAAAATAACAGAGCTGACTGTCCACTAAAGAATTCCTCCTGTTGCCACAGATGTCCACACAGTTGCTCTTTTTGAGGTCTGACCAGGACCTTGACCCAAGTTTCAGAAATGTAAACTCCCAGAATTTGATCTGTGCTACAAAAACATGTAAAATGGTAAAATAGATCAGATTTTATAAACTGGAAGGGGGAATTTTAGATAGGATTTAATCCAAACCCTTTATGTGGTATATGAAGAACCCAAGGCCAAGAAAGAATAAATGCCTTGTCCAAGTTACTGCCAGGGTCAAATCTAGAATCCAAGGTTTCTTGTGATCAGAATCCTGTGGGTTTTTCTTTTCCTAGTACCAACCTTTGAGTATTTCTTCCCCTAAATATTGTACTCATTAATCAAATCATTTTCTTATATAAAAGTATCTTCTTACATTTTGCATTTTTAAGCACATTTGTGTTTAACTATAATGAAAAAATCCCTGAAATCTTTTCTGCTGCCAGACCCATCTACAGACTCCAGATTTGACCCTTTTAAAAATTAGCTATTTAATTTAAACACACTAGGGACAATGTCCTCTGACTTTGTGCCTCTTTCCATGTAATTCATTTTTCATTATCCAGGGTGAAGACAATAGTCACTGTCCTTCATCTAGAGTAATTGTCCTGAACTGTCTTTGAAAACAAAAGTACCAGGGTAAGGGTAGTTTCTATAACAATAGAGTTTATAAATAGAAGAAAATACAGACAAGTCTCAGGGACCTCTTAATCATATTACTAAAATCCTGGAAGAATTCAGTTATCCAGTTTTATATTTAAATATTTATTTTTTCTTTCTGATTTCAAAAGCATTTTATGCTCACTAAAATACTGCAGAAAACAGAGGAAAGCTTTTAAAAGAATGAAATCGCCCATAAACTCTCCATCCAGATAGAGCCACTATTAACATCTGGCATTTTTGAAATTTTATAAATAGATATACATATAACTAAAGAAATTAACAAGCTATATATATAACTACGAAGATAGATGTCACATTGTATACAATTTTTGTAATTTTTAAAATTAACATAATTCTTTCCCTGTCACTAAAATTCTTTGTAATATCATTCTTAAGAGAGGCATGTTATTCAACCATAACACCCTGCCATTATTTAATCCTTCCTCCATTGTTGAACATTTTTATAATTTTTAAGTATTTATTATCAATAACGTGAGGACAATTATATGCATGTCAATCTTTGTTAGTATTTCTGACTTTTTTCATAGGATTCCTAGAAACGCAACACTAAGTTTCAAATTCACCAGTAATAGATGATCACATAAGCTAATCAAAGCTTAAGTAAAGTTCTTCTTTAAAAAGGCTGTGTGCCAAGTGCACTTGAAAAGCAAGAACGGAATGCATATAAAATGTCTTTTTCCATGCATAAGCAGCTAACAGGAATAGCAGCCATCTAATTTTAAACATTTTGCTTTATTTCTCTTTATAGTAATAGCGGAATGATATTTGCACACAAATTCCCAGCATCTGGACATTATGGTGGATTTAAAACTGAAAAAATTGTCATTGCCTAAAAGACTGCTTCCTAGATCTATTTAAGATAAATTTTTAATAAAGGCATAAGCACACAGTATCACCATGGTGATAAAAGGAAGCTAGAATACCGTCTGGTAGAATATACATTGAATAAAAAAATAGGTTGATGATACAGTAGAAGACGTTCAGGCAAAGAAGGGATCAGAAGCAAAAGCAGAGGCTTTCTCTACGAAAGAAATAAGGAATCGTAGATGTATTACTTTTGGATTAAATCACGTAAATGTCACATTTGGCTTTCTTGCACAGTTTGTGCCTACTCATCAGACCCTTGGGCTAGCTCATCAAGGTTCATAGTACATACTTTCAGCAATCAGTGGGCAAATCTCAGACACAAGAAAGACAAAACCATCCTTGCCAAGAATGCTTCTTAACAATGTACAGCATGGCTTTGTTGTTGCTGAAGCTAATTCCGTGGGGGCAAAGGGAAGGAAATGGGTGAGCAGCATTCTTCACCTCAAGCTGTTGGCTACACTCAGACATTCTCAAGGTATAATGAGAGCACTGCCTAAGAAGACAGAACAAAAGAGGGCTTTAAAGAAAAATAATGATTCCTTTCCCCTGCTCATTCCTGGGATTGAGGATCTGTGTGGATGTTGTTTAGACATAATTGGTTTGGAGAAAATGTTCGTTATCGTTTTTTTTTCTCTCCTTAGAAGTTCAGACGGAATAGTCGGATAGAATGAACATGGACTAGGTGCTGGGATCTCACTTTGTAGAAATGTGTGATTAGGGCAAAGTGTTTCATCTCTCTGAGTCAGTTTTTTGTCTGTCAAATTAGGTTAATACCTCACACTGCTGTTATGAAGATTAAACAATCTAATAGACCACTCAGTACATAATAAATACAACCAATAGATTGCAGTATTATTGTTATAGCTATTTATGGATTTGCTTAGGAGATACAGAGATATTTCCAAAGTACTACTAATTTATATGTATATGATACAAATGGCCAAAATCTAAAACAACATGGTAATTATTGGGGGAGTGGGGAGTTGGTTAAATTAGTCAATGCCTTTTTATTTTTCTTAAATTCTTTAGTTAACTTTAAATACATTTTATCAATGTATACATGG
>NW_016107480.1:1298156-1388484 GCF_001604975.1 Cebus imitator | reverse complement strand
TTCAGGCAATTCTCCTGCCTCAGCCTCCTGAGTAGCTGGGATTACAGGCACACGCCACCATGCCCAGCTAATTTTTTGTAGTTTTAGTAGAGATGGGGTTTCACCGTGCTGACCAGGATGGTCTCGATCTCTTGACCTCATGATCCACCCGCCTCGGCCTCCCAAAGTGCTGGGATTACAGGCTTGAGCCACCCCGCCTGGCGACTTTTGCATTTCTAACAAGCTTCTAATGATGCTGATGTGGCTGGCCTGCACCACTCAAGAGAATAAGCCAGCACTTCTCAACGACAAATGACTTTGTCCCCCCAGGGAACATTCGGCACTTCCTGTAGACATCTTAGGTTGTCACAACTGCAGGGGGGTACAGCTAGTGGGTAGAGGCCATGGATGTTGCCAAACATCCTATAATGCACAGAACAGCCCCCCTACAATGAAAAACTACTCAGCCCAAAATATCAATACTACCCGAAATAGCAGTAGTGCCGAGACTGAAAAATCCTGACATCAACAAATCTAAGAATATTCCTCTACTTACTGTGATGACTAACAATGGAGAATAAAGCACATGGTCTTTTATTCATTCCTGGATTCAGATGTCATAAAAGAAATGAAAAGAAATTCGGGGAGCCACCAACAACACTGAAAGTATGTGTTCATACCTAAAGTAATGAACCACCACAGAAACCTTACAGCCCACAATGGGTCGCCCTAACCAGATGCACCTCTCAGGGATGGGGCTGTAGTTCTGGCATGTGGATTGATGGTTTGGAGGTACAATGGGAGAGCAGAGGTATTTTACCAGGAAGACTTGAACAGGAGGTCCTCAAAGCCATCTGCCCCAGGTAGACACAGGTAGCTGCCTGAAGATATCAGGAACATGGCGCCTTCTGGCCATAGGTGTGGGGTCTATTTTCCCACTTCCCAAAAGACAACCTCCAAACCCACACTCCATGAAGACGGCTATACACACCTCGCCAGGGCACAAGCACATTACTTCAAATTGCCCTTTTCTAAGCGGTATTCTCCTTCACTGACATTTAACAGATTATTATCTGGCAAACTAAATTTTGATTGATAGGATGAAATCGATCAACATGTTTACCGATAAATTTTTGTTCTGAATTTCCAGGTTCATCAAGGAGCTAGTTTTTATAGGTTGCCTTGAAGATTTCACAAAGATATTTTTATTAGCGAAACTATAATCAACATCAGCTGTATTCAGAATTTAATTGACCCACTTGGGCAATCATTTCTGTAACAAAATAATAGATCTTAGGGCAAGGGAAAGATAAAAGACAGAGGTGGGACTTTAAATAGGAAACAAATCAAAATTAGAGAGAGAGTTTATCATTTTGAAGTGGTGTGGCCAAGATTTCTCGGAAAGAAAAATTAGCTAGTTCTCTAAATACAACGCTAATATTAGTGGACACCGGAGTACCATTTCACAGTGGGGGAGATTTATATGTTATCATCAGACTTTCAGGGCATCCCAATATGGCAGTCTAAAACTAAGTAACAAGCTTCCTGTCTCAATTTTCCCATCCGAAATATAAGGTACATTTCCCTGCATTTGATATTTGGTGGGATCAGAAGAATTAAAATGAACTACTCCATGTGTATGATGGTGGACACTCTCAACTATCAGCCTGTTGGAGGACACTATCCTGTTTTTTACTTTAGAGCAAACAATTTTTTTATACAACCTGTAACAAAAAGGAGAATGTGGTGAAATTTAAAAATCATGAGACTCATATTATTTGTATGTGTGATTTTAAACCAAATTTTGAAGATTATGTCTATATGGATGAACTCTGATAAGGTTCAGAAAATATAAAAATGTTATCTCTTTCAGATGGCTTTGACCTTTCTCCAATTTCCAAGTCAGTTAATCAACACATATTCAGCACATATTATGTTGCGTAATAGGACCAGGTCTGTAACAAAATGTTATGATGGAAAAAGGCCTAAATTCCTTTTAAATGACAGAATGAAGTTTCAACAAGTGAATCATTCATGATGGTTTTTTTTTTTTTAGTCTGCTGAGAGAAAGGGATTGAGTGAAAAAAAATCTCAGGGCAGCCGTGTCCTCTTCATTTTGCCTTGTATTGTGTGATGGGAAGGTAGAAGTAGACTTACTTTAAAACATTTTATGAGATTACCCTCATTGGTTAATAACAGCTGTGGGCAGCCACTGTAATTTATCCAAACCTCGAAACCCAGGAAACAAAGTAGAAGTCTTCATGCTACTGAAAATAAATGCGCCATTTTTTGCCACTGTTTGATTCTGTAATAATTGGCCAACCTGAATTCCAACCTTAGAGTTTTTGGATTGTCGACGTAGGCAGGAACACTTCTTTGTGGAAAGAAATTTTCTCAATACCCTATTATATCTGTTTTTATACCTCTCTACCAATCCACACCTAGCTTTCTCATAATTAAATGAGAGACCAAAATCAGGCTATCTACTAATTCTTATTGAACTCTTTAAGTAGCCTTTGCAAGAGAATGTGGGTCTTTTAAAAGAAACAATTGTGGAGAGGGAGCCCGCCTTCCCCAATTTACAAGCTGGGAGCGAAATCAGGTTTAGAGCTGTGTGTCAACACCAACCATTGTTCCTACTGGGGGACAATTTTCATGATATTTTTCAAGAATGTAAAATAAGGTTAGTTGGAACATGCAATTCTAATCCCTTCCAGCACTTATCAGTCTTCAAACATTCAATAGCCACCCTTAATACCATTACCTCTGGGACAACATTTGAGTAGGCCCCTGCAATCTAACAACAAGAGACCCCAGAGAAAGACTGTGGTTTAAAAGCCTGGTTAAAGATTAGCACAAACAGTAATAAGAAGGTTCTTAGGAAAGAATGAGGACAGCTGCAGCTGAATCCTTGCTACCTGCTGAGGGTTGCTAAGCAACTTGGGCCTACCACTGCCCCAAGGGTGTTTTACTTTACAATTAGGATTTTTGAAGGGGATGAGGGGGAAGAGGGAGGGGTGATTCCTAGTGAAACCGGTGTAGATCTATAGATATGGATAGGTGTTGTGGTGCGTTTTTTTTTTTTTTTTAATAGGGGAACTGTGTCACTCCGTCCTTTCAAAGGTAGAATGCTCCCTATAAAGCAGATATTTTTTTGGGGGGGGATGTAACTGACAAAAATCTAACAATAACATGGAGTTTTAAAAGTGACATTTTGACTCTAAGGGAGGAATTATTTGCAATTTGTTTTGAACAGAAGCTTAGTTCGTGTCAGTGGTGAACCTCCAGACAATCATTAGTTTAAACTGCCTGCTATGTGTTTAAAAATTTCAGTCAATTTAGAGCTGATCTGAATTGCAAATGTGATGGTAATAAGCCATCAGGGAACTGCATATCTCTTTTTTGCACTTACAACCCTCTGCTTTAAGGAGCTCCAACTACACTGAAATATGAAAATATCATTTTAATCATGCGCATTGTCGACAAACACACAAATGCTGGAGGCTCAGAAGTGGGAAAGTGGCACTCGGAGGCTAAGCACGGGAAGCTGCGACCAGAATGAAGAAGCACATATAACATTTACTTTAAATTACGTACAGTAGTAAGATTTTCCAAAAACAAATATTCAGTTTTGTTTGTAATGCAACTTGAATTTCCAAGCCCAACATCTGGATAAAATTTATTTTCTTTGGATTTTGGAATTAGACTTAGCCCAAACCCTTTATGAGGTCACTGGGGAAATCAAGAGAACCGCTTCTATGGTCAGATTTCAGCTTGCAGTACAAATAATGAGTTCTTATGGGTGCTTATCAATAAAAACTCATTTAAATAGCCTATTTTGGTTCTCTAAAATACTGTGTGTTTTCGTAGTCTCAGAACCATCAATGTCAAGATGTAGTCTATTTTCTCATGGGAGTTTCAGTTCAGAAGCTTAGACATTAGCACAGAAATTCATCATGATGATGCAAAAATCTCACTCCATCACCGGACTTCTCCATTGTCAGCTGTATCCTTAATTCAATACAAGAGAAGGAAACTGAGAACAAAAAGAGGTGAGCTTTCCATATTTTCAGTGGATAAGGTACATTTTCTTGATTCTCCGATACTCTTTTTGTAAACCATTTGATTTCAAAGCTACACAGAACCATTGCGAGGAAGGACTGACAACCGACCAGCTGGTCACCTAGCCACAGCAGATCACGTAGCGTGTGTGCTTCCGTTTCGGTACGACACACATCTCTTCCCTTTTGAATTCGCTGAAGTTTGGTGCTTGGCTTTGTTTCAGCTGTATGAATAGAACCCCAGAAAGTTCCCTTTCTGCCACTTGCCAGAATCCTTGGGAAATATGGAAACTTATGAGTAATGCATTCATGACATGTTTTCTCTCAGCAAATTAAATATTTGCTAAGATAAAGATAAAGTGTCACATCATTGGTAAATACAGCACAAAATGATAGAATTTGAGTCCCAGAGGAAAATCTTAGTTAGAATTTAACTCCAGGGGGCCTTAGTCATCCACAAGGTCAGGGCTCTGGCCAATCCCAATGTTTGTTTATCTCCTTGAGAATGAAAGATAAGGGCACGAACTCTGTGATGTCAGTTACATTGGTGAAAAGAGAATCTCCCAACTATCAGCTTTTAGGCTGTGTTTGGACTCCAAGAAATAGAAAAATAAAAATTTTAAAAGAAATTCTCAACAATAACAGCCCATCTTTTTCACACTGCATTGCTTCGCTTGATTTTAAATTATTTCTTCCCAAACTATCATTATAATAGAGTGAGTCTCTAGCTATGTCTAAGCCAGACACATGAAGTAGAAATGGAGCCAGTCATACATGTGAATGAGGAAGCTAAGCCTGTATAAGGGAAAGGGGCTTTTCCTCCACCTCATGCATCCTCCCTTTCTTTATTCATCCATTCATTCACTCAGCAAATAGCTATTGAGCCTTCTCTGTGTGCACAGAATTGTGGTAGGCACTGGAAAAACACAAGCATGAATTAAAATATTGATCCTGCACACTAGAAACTGACTAAGAGAAAAAAGCCTTTCCATAACTAAATATATATAAGACAGGGAAGTGGGAAGTGTCAAAAGAGGCACAGAACAGTGCTAGGAAGTAGGTGTAGGTGGTCCAATGCATCGGCAATTTTAAGAGCTGTAGCTATGGAATCAGGAAGAACAAGACTCAATTGTTTTCTGGACTTGAATGATATCGAGCAACTTACACAGACTCCCCATCTAAAAAGTAAGAATTGCTCAACAGATTTTATGTATTTCCCTAGTCAGCACCCTGTCTTCTCCACAAAGCTGTTTTAAATCTTCTCAACTCTCTTGAAACCTCTAACTTACTATGCTTCCCCTCCCTCACAGTAGATGACCTCAATTCCCATCCTCCAGAGGAAATGGAATCCATCCGCTAAAAACCCACTCAACTTCCTGCCACCAGCCTACACACCTAACACAATCCCAAGCCATCACTCACTCTCAGAGGCTCACTTTATTAATTACTTCTCTGCTCCTGTCTTGCAAAGTCAAATACCCCTCTTTGCTTCGTAGGGCTCATCAGCATTTAGAATTGTACCAGTCTTTACTGTCTTAAAAACTACAAAATCAAAAACTACCGTCAATACTCCTTAATAATCTCTCTTTCTTTCTGTATACCCTGCACTCTGTGCTGTGTCCTCTGCGGTTACCACTAGTCACATGTAGTCATTCACATGTAAATTAATTAAAATTAAAAAAAATTAAAAACTATTTCTCAGCAGCAACAGCCACATCGTAAATGACTAATGACAATCATAGAGGACAGCACAGGGCCAGATTGCAAACTCAGAAAATCTGGAACCAGAGCCTGCAATTTCTATCCCCCCTTTCTACATTGCATATCTGCTGTGCACTGGGCACTGACGTGTGTGTGTGTGTGTGTGTGTGTGTGTGTGTGTGTGTTGAGACTGAAAGACAGCAACTATTTAACACATATACATTGAATATGCACTGTCCATTTGACCTGCACAGTCTTTCACGGTGAGCGTCATGGTGCCACCAGGTAGATCAGGATCAGAGGCTACGTCTTGCCCAGAGCCCCACAGCGCCTGTGCTGGAGTCCAAGTCCTCCACAGTGTGTACTAACAAATAATATTATTCTCTGGGCCGGGCGCAGTGGCTCAAGCCTGTAATCCCAGCACTTTGGGAGGCCGAGGCGGGTGGATCACGAGGTCAAGAGATCGAGACCATCCTGGTCAACATGGTGAAACCCCGTCNGGCCAGGCCGGGCGCGGTGGCTCACGCCTGTAATCCCAGCACTTTGGGAGGCCGAGGTGGGTGGATCACGAGGTCAAGAGATCGAGACCATCCTGGTCAACATGGTGAAACCCCGTCTCTACTAAAACTACAAAAAATTAGCTGGGCACAGTGGTGCATGCCTGTAATCCCAGCTACTCAGGAGGCTGAGGCAGGAGAATTGCCTAAACCCAGGAAGCAGAGGTTGCGGTGAGCCGAGATCACGCCATTGCACTCCAGCCTGGGTAACAAGTGAAACTCCGTCTCAAAAAAAAAAAAAAAAAAATTATTCTCTGAATATCTCAATCCGCTTCTCAACATTTGACATGTATCTATGTTCATACTCACTTTAATATAATCAAATGGATATTAAATTTGAGGAGCGAAATTTTAAGAAAATAAAGTACACACCTCTCCATTCCACAAAATGAAACTAAACAGCAACTGTCTCAGACAATCACTAACTTAGCTGCAAATCAATGAAATGTGACTGAAGGATTTCTGTTTCCAACTTGCCCCAGCCATAAAGCCTGGCCAATAGGTTTTGAGCCTGGTACCTGGAGGCTCCCTGCTGTTTGTGTGGCCATGCGGAGTGCTCACAGCAAATCAAAGTCCAATCTGCAATGTTCAGTGCTGCTGCATTCCCAAGACCTCAGCTTCTGCATGAATCTACATACACAAAGGGTAATGGGGATATTTTGCACACGAAACATACAGCTTCAGGTCCATTCTAAGAACATTAAAAGTAAAGTTCAGGCTGGGTGTTGTGCCTTCCCCCTGTAATCCTAGTCCTTTGGGAGGCCAAAGCGGGCAGATCACAAAGTCAGGAGTTTGAGACCAGCCTGGCCAACATGGTGAAACCCTGTCTCTACTAAAAATACAAATATTAGCCGGGTATGGGTGGTGGTGGATACCAATAATCCCAGCTACTCAGAGGCTGAGGCAGGAGAATCGCTTCAAATTGGAAGGCGGAGGTTGCAGTGAGCCGAGATTGGGCCACTGCCCTCCAGTCTGGATGATAAGAACAGAACTCTGTCTAAAAAAAAAAAAAAAAAAAAGAAAAGAAATGAAAAGTAGCAGTCTGTGAGGTCTCTGAGCCCATATTTGTCCAGGGTAGCAAGAAGTCTGATCTTCCTTTGTCTAGTGTTTCCCTCCATAATTTGAGGACTTCTAGGTTGCTGACAGTGACCCTTTCAGAGACGTGTTTGTTGCCCCTGCCCAGAGTGTAGGTAGAGGCTTAGGGTGCCTCTCAAGCCCAGTCTCAGAAACTGTGGCGTTCAAGAGAGCAAGCTCGCTGCCTTGGTTGTCTCCCGCTGGGTTTCACAGCAACCTACAAAGCAGTCTTTTTCATCACCAGCATCTCAGCTCCCCACCGTGGGGCCACACTCAGATGTCTATCTCTAAAGCCAAAACCTCTACAACCCACGACAACCAAAACAAAGTTCTGATTAAATTAATATGTAACGATGTATCCAGCTTGGGTTAGTGTAGCCGGAAGTTTGCTTTTTCCTCCTGTGACCACATTTCTGCCCCACCTGTCCCCCAGTTTACATTTTTTAGCCTTCTCCATTCTACAGACACACACACACCTATTGAAGAAGGCACTCCTCCCAGTCCTGGAGTCTGATTTATATATTACCCCAGGATTAGCCACCTCCACGATTGTGGGCAATAAGACTCTTAAATTAGACTCCACAGAGACAATCATGCACATAATAAAATAACATAAATTTGGCATTTAAAATATATATTTATCTCATAACCATTAGGATGGCTACTATCAAAAAAAGATGCATAGAAAATTACGAGTGCTGATGTAGATGTGGAAAAATTGAAACACTTGTTCATTGGTAGTGTAAATCGGTAGAGTAAAACGGTACAACCACTATGGAAAACAGATGGCAGTTCTGCCAAACATTAGAAGTAGAACTACCATATGATCCAGGTATTCCACTTCTGGGTATACACGCCAAAGAATTAAAAGCAGGGTCTCAGAAAACTGTACATTCATGTTCATAGCAGCGTTATTCCCTGTTCATAGCGGACAAGAAGTGGAAGTAACCTAAGTCTCCATCAATGAAATATGATATCTACGTACAATGGAAAATTATTCCACCTTAAAAAGGAGGGCAATCTGACACACGCTGCAACAGGGATAGACCTTGCAGTTATTATGCTAAGTGAAATTAAACCAGTCCCAGAAGGACAAATATGTAACTCCACTGATACAAGGCAGCTAGAGCCATCAAATTCAGAGACAGAAAATGGAATCATGGTTTCCAGGGGCTGTGGAGGAAGGGCATTGAGAGGTATTTTAAATCAGTACTGAGATTCAGTTACAAGATGAAAAGAGTTCTGAAGACACATGGTAGTGATACAATGTTAATGTACTTAATGCCACCGAACTGTACACCCAAAAATGGTGACGATCGTAAATGATTTTGTGTGTACTTCATCACGATTTATATGTAGGAATATATCCATACATTTTATATGTATTTACTTATAAATTTACATACCTAGAGAGTTCATATACAAATATAAAAACATAGATATACATGTATACAGAAAAAGAGAGTTCTTAGTGTATGCCCAGCCGTGGACTAAGCATTTTGCTTCGCATAATCTCCACAACAAGCCCAAGTACCTCTACTATTATCACCATTTTACAGAAGTGAAAACGGAAGTTTTGAGTGATTAGATGATTTGTTCGAGGCTATACAGATAGGAAGTGGCATCTCTGGGTGCAAGGAAAGTCCTCTTGCACTGGAGCTTACAATATTTACCATGATGTTCTATCTCTCCACGGCCTGAACTGTTTAGTGTTACCCAGTGTCATCTTGGTACACTGAACAAATCAAGACCTTTAGTCACTCAAATTCTCTGTGGCTGGTCTATAATTCTGGACTAGTACTAGGGAACTTTGAAGTATCATTTTCTGTCTCTTAAAGAGACTGTATTTTGTGGATCATAGCTATTCAGGTTTTATTCTCATTTTTTTTTAACATTTTTGTTTTTTATTTCAATAGGTTTTTGGGGAACAGGTGGTGTCTAGTTACATGAATAAGTATTTTAGAGGTGATTTCTGAGATTTCGGTACAGCCATCACCAGAGCAGTGTACACTGCACCCAATGTATAGTCTTTTGTCCCTCACTGTCCCCCACCCTTTCTCCTGAGTCCCCAAAGTCCAATGTATCATTCTTATGCCTTTGCATCCTCATGGCTGAGCACCCACAAATGAGTGAGAACACACAATGTTTGTTTTTCCATTCCTGAGTTACTTCACTTAGAATAATGGTCTCCAATTGCGTCATCTGCTGCAAACACCATCAGTTTCTTCCTTTTCATGGCCAAGTAGTATTCCATGGTATGGAAAAACCCTTCTAGACATTGGTCTAGGCAAAGACTTCACGACTAAGAACCCAAAAACAATGCAACAAAAACAAAGTTGCATTTTGCCTGAATAAAGAAAATGATACATATAACACTGAGGCTGAAAGATAGCGAGGATTTAACACATGTACATTGAATATGTGCTATCCATTTGACCTTCACAGTCCTTTGCAGTGAGCATCGTTATTCCGCAATGTAGATCAGGATCAGAGGCTACGTCTTGCCCAGAGCCCCACAGTGTGAGATATATATATGGTTGCATATTTTTTGCATTTGCAAATTGTGCTGCTGTAAACATGCGAGTGCAAATATCTTTTTCACATAATGACTTCTCTACTAGCCAGATACCTAGTCATGGGATTGCTGAATCAAACGTTAGATCTACTTTTTTTTTTCTTTTTTTCTGAGATGGAGTCTCACTCTGAAGCCCAGAATGGAGCTCAGTGCCATGATCTTGGCTCACTGCAACCTCCGCCTCCCGGGTTCAAGCAATTCTCCTGCCTCAGCCTCCCGAGTAGCTGGACTACAGGCGCCCACCACCACGCCTGGCTAATTTTTTGTATTTTTAGTAGAGATGGGGTTTCACCATGTTAGCCAGGATGGTCTTGATCTCCTGACCTCATGATCTGCCTGCCTTGGCCTCCCAAAGTGGTGGGATTACAGGCGTAATCCACCACGCCCAGCCTAGTTCTTTAAAGAATCTCCATGCTGTTTTCCACAGTGGCTATACTAGTTTACATTCCCACCAACAGTGTAAAAGTATTCCCTTTTGACCACATTCATGTCAACATCTATTACTTTTTATTTTTTGATTATGGCCATTCTTGCAGGAGTGAGGTGGTATCTCATTGTGGTTTTGATTTGCATTTCTTTGATCATTAGTAATGTTGATCATTTTTCCATCCGCTTGTTCACCATTTGTGTATCTTCTTTTAATAATTGTCTATTCGTGTCCTTAATCCACTTTTTGATGAGATTGTTTGTTTTTTCTTGCTGATTTAAGTTCTTTGTAGATTCTGGATATTAGCCTTTTGTTGGAAGTATAGATTGTAAAGATTTTCTTATATTCTGTGTGTTGTCTGTTTACTCCCTGTGGGAAAAAAAATATTCAGCAGACTAAACAGACAACCCACAGAATGGGAGAAAATCCCACAGAGTACTTTAATTAAGGCCCATCTGTTTATCTTTGTTTTTATTGCATTGCTTTTGGGTTTTTGGTCATGAAGACTTTGCCTAAGCCAATGTTTAGAAGGGTTTTTTAGATGTTATCTTCTAGAACCTTTATGGTTTCAGATCTTAGATTTACGTTGTTGATTCATCTTGAGTTGATTTTCATATAAGGTGAGAGATGAGGATCTAATTTCATTCTCCTACACGTGGCTAGACAATTATCCCAGCACCATTCATTGAATAGGGTGTCCTTTCCCCACTTTATGTTTTTGTTTGTTTTGCCAAAGATCAGTTGGCTATAAGAATTTGCCTTTATTTCTCAGTTCTCTATTTCATTCTATTCGTCTGTGTGTCTATTTTATACCAGTACCATGCTGTTTTGGTGACTATGGCCTTATAATATAGTTTGATGTTCTTAAATTTATTGAGACTTGTTTTGCAGTCTATCATATGGTCTATCTTGGAGGATGTTCCATGTGCTGATGAACGGAATGTGTATTCTGCATTGTTGGGTAGAATGTTTGGTCAATATCTGTTGGGTCCATTTGTTGTAGGGTATAGTTTAAGTCCATTGTTTCTTTGTTGATTTTCTGTCTTAATGACCTGACCAGTGCTCTCAGTGGAGTATTAAAGTGCCCCACTATTATTGTGTTGCTGCCTATATCATTTCTTAGGTCTAGTAGTAATTGTTTCATAAATTTGGGAGCTCCAGTATTAGGTACATATATACTTAAAATTGTGATATTTTTCTGTTGGACTAGTTATTTTATCATTATATACTGTCCTTCTTTGTCCTCCTTAACTGCTGTTGCTTTCAAGTTTGTTTTTTTTGATATAAGGATAGCTACTCCTGCTCACTTTCAGTGTACATTTGCATGGAATATCTTTTCCACCTCTTTACATTAAGTTTATGTACGTGTTAGGCGAGTCTCCTGAAGACAGAATAAAACTGGTTGGTGAATTCTTATCTATTCTGTATCTTTTAAGTGAAGCATTTAGGCCATTTACTTTCAATGTGAGATTGAAATATAAGGTATTATTCTATTCATTGTACTATTTGTTGCCTGAATACCTTGGCTTTTCTTCCTTGTGTTATTGTTTTATAGGCCCTGTGAGATCTATGCTTTAAGGAGGTTCTATTTTGGTGTACTATGAGAATTTTTTTTGTTATTATGTTTACAATTATGGTTTATTAAAAATACACTGTATGTTAGGTTTCCCTTAGTTTATTTGCATATTTTCTGCAATACCTACAACATTCCTACATGGTAGCATCCTCATTATCATTTATAAAATAAAAGTCCTGAGGCTTTCTAAAGTTAAGAAACTGGATCACAGCACTAGTCAAATTGAGAGTTGAATCTTAATTTGTTGAACTCTAAAATGTGCTTCACTAAGTCATTCTCCTCTATTGCTCAGCAATCAATGGGCATATGAGCAACTTAGTTTCTCAATCTCTAATTTGGCCTTGGCTTAAATATCCTTTCACAGGATTGGTGCCAATATTAACAGTCTGGTTATCTTTAAGACAATGTGTATGCTTTTAAAATACTCTTTCAAAGTAAATATTTTTATCAGTTCTCCTACCAGTAGGGTTAGGAGGTTGGATTAATAAACTCTCAGTTCTGACATTTTCTAAATTGTAATTCTATTATATAACTGCATTAAGACAAGAAGACACATGAGAAAGATTGAGAAGCATAATTCAGAGAGGTAATAAGTTTCCCTACAACTTTAATGTCTTACTACAGCCTAATAGGTCTTGCCTTAGAAGTTCAGCCTCTTAATATTACTTTTCATATAACATACTCTTAACAGCATTTATTATTAATGATCATCTATGAGTTATGAAGGATAAAATCATGTGAATGGAATCCAAAAGTCAAACAAGGGTCTCTCAGAAGCAATTGAAACTTATCCAATGGCAGCATAATTTTGGGAATGAGCTAAAGAGTAGCACTAAAGAAAATGCTTTGCTTGAGGCAGTGATTTAATGTCTAAGGAGTGCCGCCAGAAATATAAATGGGGCAGGAGACAGGAAAAAGTGGTCACGGTATTAAGAAGCATCCATGGTGAGTCCCACAACAGGTCAGTTGCATGTGCATCCCTGAACTTTAAATCACATGGATTCTGAAGGCTTGGACGCAGATATATTTCTTCGTTCAACACTCCCTAGCTCCTCGGTATTGGCAAATTCAGGTCTGTAAAGGGTCAAATGTGTTGAACCCCTGTCAAACTTTCCAGGGTGGGTTAAAGTCAATAATTTTCATCTTAATCCTGAGGCCACAGTGTGTTCAAGTTGGAAATCTACTCCATATGTTCATGATATTATTTCACAGAAACCCCTAGAAGATTTCTTCAGGAGAATTCCGTGAGGTTTCCAAACCTTCTTGGCCTCTTAAGATTGATTTAACTTTAAAATTATAAATAAAAATATCTTTAGTTAAAATCAGTATCTCTTATTGAGAATCTAGTATATGCAAGGCACTTTTTCATGCGTTATCTTATTGAATTCTCACAACCGGCCAGCAGATTGGATGGAAGCATCTCCTTTTTCAGATACAAAGGCACAGATGGATAACAGCACCTCAGATGTGTCCAGCTGGCTTATGGCCTCTGCTGAGTGCTGAACTAAAGTCTATCTGTCTCCTAAGCTCGAATCCTTTTACTACATCATACTGTTTCTAAAGCTGCTTTCTTTTTAGATTAGAAGATGATAGGTATTCTCTTGAAATATGGGCTATTCCCTTGTTTAGAAGAAAATGAAGCCCAGAACCATGTTCTCTGTTACCTAGCCCCTTTCCCAGCTGACCTGCCAGCCACAGTGACATTGAAATGTTATTATCCTCTAGAGAAAGGGCTCTTTGTGTGGGTCTTTTAAAACTGCAAACTAGTCATTCTGGAAAAAAAGGCAGGCAGCTTGAAGTTGTACCCACAAGTTTGTTTTTGTGCCCATTACTTGTGTCCCTTTTCTTTAAACTGAACTTGTCAAACTGTTTCTGCAAGTATTCAAAATGTTGCCACCCATTTAGACCTCTCTAGAATATAAATTCTAAATGGTTTTGTATAGAACTGGAAAGTGTTAGTTTTGCTAACATTTGGAAAATTTGAAATTAAAATGGAAAGATGTGAAATGATCAAAAAGGCAAGAGAAAAATCACCAGAGCCAAGATTACTTGCCCTGACTCACCAGCTCCATGGCTGCATTTTCACTGAAGTTTCTGCTATCTTTTATCTTAAGAAAATGCAAATTTGACTTACTCTTGCAAGATGCTAACAAAGTCAACTTTAAATCTAATAAAATAAAAAATCTCCAGCCAATTCTCACGTAGAAGAATTAAAAATAGGAAAATGAAAAGTCTAAAAGAAGCATCAATAATTTTTATGCACCCACTCTGTGCCAGAACCCTGCCAGGTATTTTAACCTAGTACCTCTTTCTCACCATGACCCAAGAAAGTAGGCTTTATTCTCATTTCATAAATGAGGCATCTGAGGTCTTCATATCTGAGGTCATACATCTTGCCCGAGGTCATACATCTTGCCCAAAGTCACACAGGAATTAAATAGAAAACCTAGAATCAGAACTAAGCTGTATCTCCAAAACCCATTTCTTCTTCATTTTATTAAACTGTTGCCTTGAATTTTAAAATACATGAAACAGTCACTAAACTACATTTACACTGCCTAATAACCATTCTGGCAGAATTCTTGTAGGGTAATTCATATAGCGGTAGAACTTGCCAAGTAAACATATTTTTAATGATGATGACCAAAGCATACTCATAGTCATTTAAACAGGTGAGGATATCATTATATTGCTCCCCTGTTTAAACAAGGTTTTCATTCATTTAAGAAATATGACAGATGCATGTTAGGAAGAGATAAGTCTTGTCTCTGAGCCACCATCTGAGGGGGTGAAGGCGGAGGCCCATGATGTGAGAGGAAAGACAGTGATATAAAATGTATTTTATCTCAAAGAAGCATATGCCTTGAAGTCTTTTCATTTAAAGCATTAAAGTCCAAGAAAAGAAAAAAAAACTACAGAGTCTTTTTCTTATTTTCCTTATCAACACGAAACAATTTATCTTACTTGCCTTATGTTTTATGCCATAAATAGAAAGTGTTGATAAAATTACTGTGCAAACAATTCTAAATAATTATTTCAAATAAGTTAGTAAAACATTACCTGTTGAATCACGCTGATGCCATTAATACTGAAATGAGTAACATCACACAGCTTATCTGAATCAGTTATCATTTAAGTAAAATACACTGACCCAGGATTTTGCATTTTTCCTCTGGAAGAAAGAAGCATCAATGGAAAGCAATAGAGGAACATAAACAAATCAGACCACATTAAGAAAATAGGTGGCCCCAGAACCTGTGTGAGAAATCTCAGACTCACACTCTTGGCACCATTTCCCCTTGTGCCTCCTGGCTGTTCCTTTTTCCAAAAGATACCACTCATCTAACTTGATGTGAAAACCCACCCTTGGGTCATTATCACCAGGTACAGTAATGGCAAATGCAGAGAAAACCCTGCACTTCCCAATCCTGGATTCTCTCATTCCCTTAGAATGTGCTGCTTTTCAGGAAGTATTCAGGTCCCTTATGTGAGTAAGCTCCTCGCCAGGACTCTCAGCCACACTCCATGCATGTTTGCTGCACCTCTCTGAATCTGAAAGCAGGTTAGCACGGCCTGATCTTTCCCCAGTATGGAGAATCTAATCACAGGCTCTTTGAGTGAGTCATCACGCCTCTTCTTGTCTATCCCATGCCTAGGAAGACTTGTTTGCTCTTCTTACTCACCAGTCTTGTACCACCAGACAGCTTGGCTGCCTCTCAGTTATGTCATCTGTTCAACTAGTGTTTGGTCACCCCCCTCATCATGATGTGCAGCAGACGGCTTGGGTTGTCCTCCTTCCTGCCCAGCAGAGTTGTGTTACAATAAGCATGACTTCAGTGCCTGTCAGCTAACAGTGCTGTAAGCCACCACTTACAAACTCCCTTCATGAAATTTAATGAGGATGTTTCTTAAGTGGTTATCTCAGTCCATTTTCTGTTGCTTATAACAGAATACTTGAAACTAGGTAATATATAAAGAAAAGGAATTTGTTTCTTAAATTATGGAGGCTGAGAACTCCAAGGTTAAGGGGCTACATTTGATGAGGGCCTTCTTGCTGGTGGGGACTCTGCACATTCCCAAGGTAATTCAGGGCATCACATAGTGAGGGGGCTGACTGTGCTAGCTCAGATTTCTCTTCGTCTCTTACAAAGCCACTGGTCCCGTTCCCACGATAACTCATTAATCCATTAGCTCATTAATCCATGAATGGATTAATCTTACCCTCATGACCTAATCATCTCTTAAGGACTTTCACTTCTCAGTACTGCCACATTGTGGATTGAATTTCAGCATGAGTTTTGGAGGGAACATTTAAACCATAGCAGTTGTGCTGCAACAACTGATTGTAAAACCCAGGAGTACAGTTTCTGGCATATAATAGTCTGAGACAGTTATACTGCTATCTTCCTCTTGACTTAACTTTGGTCTGGGATTCAACTTGGCATGCCCCATATGCTGATATCCCATAAAACATGCTACATTCTTTTATGTGGTTTTCTACTCTATGCCAACCCGAGGACATGTTATTCATATGAATTTAATTTAAAACAATGTGTATTAGTCAGTTTCATGCTGTTGATAAAGACATACCTGAGAATGAACAATTTACAAAAGAAACAGGTTTACTGTACTTACAGTTTCATGTGGCTGGGGAGATCTTACAATCATGGTAGAAGGTGAAAGGCATATCTCACATGGTGGCAGACAAGAGAAGAGAATGAGAGCCAAGTGAAATGTGTTTCCCCATATCAAAGCATCAGGTCTTGTGAGATTTATTCACTACCAGGAGAACAGTATAGGGGAAATGCCCCCCGATTCAATTATCTCCCACTAGGTTCCTCTCATAACACATGGGAATTATGGGAGTATAGTTCAGGATGAGATTTGGGTGGGGACACAGAGCCAAACCATATTACGATGCAAAATCATTTATTCTTTCAAATATTCTTTTAATATCACACATCAACTCAGAGCAAGAAAACCTACCATACAGCTAGGATAATTATCAGGAAAAAATATCAAAAGACATTATTTTGTTCTGTTAATATAGACTAGTGTTTCCCACCACTGGGAGCATAATAGAATCTCCCATGGGACTTAAAAGAATTATAAATGCCTTAACTCCAGATTGCTCATGTTTCCTCCCAAAAGATCAAGCTGCTATTCTAGCTTTTTCCATGGTTCTGACATAGCAATATCTTGAATTTAATTCTGAGGTTCTTAAAGATATGTGGCTAACTAATGAATACGTTGAGCATCTCTATTGTACAGTAAGAAATATTACTGTAGCCATGAAATGTGTTTATATTCCAACCAGAGTTTGCCCTTCCCACTGAAGCTGAGTGTAAGAAGTCCAGCTAGTAAATGGATAAATGGAATAAACATCCATGTAAATAATAAGGAGACTGCAATGAGGATCTACTTTTAATTTAAACCCTTCTGTGATAGTCTGAATAAACCAATCACCTTTAAAAAAAAAAAGACTGTTGTTCCCTTACAAGTCATTGCCTGAGTTATCCTGGATGTTCAGGTTGCAAGAATAGATACATTCAGGCTATGTCAAATGTTAAATAAATATTGTAAGGCCTATAGGAAAGGAAAGAAACTCTAAAAACTAACACTGCCATGCATAGCAAAAGATTGAAAGTAGAATGTTATCATTTTTAAGGTAGAATAGATGGTTCCTAGACAGCAACTCTAGAATTTATCTCCTTAGCAAAGTATGGCATTGTAGTCTACACAGGAAATCTCTACATGCTTCAAATAGAAGGAATTTAATATAGGAATTGATTTCACAAGTCATGAAAGGCAAGAAGATCAGCAGGCAATGGTGGGTCCCATTAAAAACAATACTCTGCTGTCACCCCAAGAACTGGAAAGATGAAGAGAAAAGATAGTGTTACAAGAAACCACAAAGCATGGTGGAAAACTGGATGAAACAGTTTCCACCTGCAGGAAAACTGAACCACGGTGGGCCTGCCTGGTGGGAGGCTGTGCTATCAAATGAGGTGCTTTCAGATGTAAGCTGGAATCCTAAGGTTATACAGCCTCTGTCAGAGACACCAACGGAGACAGGAAGAGAAGGAAAAGTATGCTGGCTTTTCCCTTCTTCCTGCAGCCACATCTCCTACCAGTGCCTTTCATCAGCTTAACATAACCAGGAGTTAGTGATAGACATCAGTGCTAGAGAAATATAGAGAATGTATCTGAGGCCAAAGAGGCAAATTTCAGCACAGATGGCATCCGTGGCTCGCAGCTCTACCACTTCACCATCCTGATGATCCAGTATCTCGGTTTCTGCTTTGCCTTGGATCACTTACTTCTATCTCTTTGTATGTTATGAATTCAAACTCACAAAAAGAAAGGGTATGTTTGGGTTTATTAGCCCTGATCGATTTAAAGCAATGCTATTAGGTAGAGTTCTGTAGCAATACTATTTCTATAAAACTCCCTGTGATTGAGCTGCTTACCCAATCAGCTATAGATTTCTTGGCAAGTCACTTGGTATAAAGCAAGTTAACTACACAAAGGAAACATCTGCAGTTCATGTTTTCAGGAAAGGGACATGTTACATCTAGAAAGTACTTGGAGTTTTTCTAAGAAATGATCAGTGTTATGAGCTGAATTTGTGCCTTTCTCCCAAATTCATATGTTGAAGCCCTACCCCCCAGTTGCTTAGAATGTAGCTGTATTTTGAGATAGGGTCTTTAAGAAGGTCATTAAGTTAACATGAGGTCATCTTGGTAGGACTTAATCCCATGTGACCAGTGTGTAAGAAGGAGACTAGGACACAGACACAGAAGGAAGCCTGTGTGAAGACAGAGGAAGAAGACGGCCATATGCAAGCCAAGGAGAGAGGCCTCAGGAGAAACCTACCCCACTGTCACCTTTATCTGGGATTCCTATATTCCAAAATTGTAAGACAATTAATTTTTATTGTTTGAGCAACTCAGTTTGTGGTACTTTGTTATGGCAGCCCTAGTAACCTAATATAGTTGGTAATATGAGGCTGAACTGTGTGTATAGATCAGCTGTCTTTTGAAGATCAATGGTGTGTACAACATATTTAGTGATAAGTACTTCACCAGGTCTTTTTAACATTGGTCTCTGTGCTGGTCAGCAAGGGCTGCCATAACAAAATAGCACAGACCAACTGACTTAACAGAAGTTTATTTCTTCACAGTCCTGGAGGCTGGAAGTCCAGATTGAGTTGTCAGTTCAGTTTCTCCTGACATCTCTCTGTTTGCAGATGACTGCCTTCTACTGTGTTTTCATGTAGTCCTTTCTCTGGGCAAGTGCATCCCTAATTGTCGCTTCCTCTTTTTATAAGGACACCATTCATATTGGACTAGGGCTCACTCATCTGATGTCATCTACCTTAATTATCTTTGTAAAGGCCCTATCTCTAAATACAGTCACATTTTGGGTTAGGACTTCAACACACGAATTTTGAGGGAATATGGTTCAATCCATAACAGTCTTCAAACGTTTAATCTTTTCTACTTGTAGTTGTAGCTATTCAAAGTGTTCCCATCTAGGCAGCAAAGATCTGGTCTGGAGACCCATCTAGGACACTCCTTCTGAGTGTCATCAAGTTGATCACAAATCTGATAATTAATCTTTAGTTCTCTAAAATGGGAATCCAAACCCTTATCTCACAAGGTCTTTGTTGAAGTTAGACTTTTGATGAGAGTATTTTGTGCACTATGAGTGATAAAATTTCATCATTGATACCCTTTTGAGTATCAGTATAAGTCTTAATGTTTACTTCTATCTGGAAGGTCATCCTCCAAATAATCACCAGGTCCAGCCTATTCTTTCCCCCACTGACACATTGTCTAGGTTATATTTTCCACTGGGCCTGGGTGTGGCTAGACCTTGTGTCCTACATCATTTCCAAGATGATGACTATTTACAATTTTGTCACCTATAAATGGGATAATAACATTACCTGTTTTATAGGTGTTTTGAGGATTAAATGATTCAATAGCTGTGAAACACTTAAAACAGTGTTAACTTAGGCACTGTATAATAGCTGGCTATTAACATCACCATCATTATTGCTAGAATTGCAGAAAATTTTCTTATCTAAGTGATGGTGGTGGTGTCCTATTCGATTTCCCTTTACCAGGCTCATGCACCCACTGCCCAGCTGCTGCAGGTGTGGGCTGGCACATGTTCAGACCTGCAACCTTTTCTAGAAGATTGCCCTTGGTTGATGGGGATCGACTCCCCTAAGATATCCGGGGTTGCTGTGCCTCAAACCCTGGAAGCAATCCACAGCCAATGACTGACTCATGGAGTCCCCTTTGTGTAGGACAAACTCCGCTGCGAGATTCACTCTCTAGGATTCTGCCATGGGAAAAATCTGAGGCTAGTTTTCTGAAACCTTATATTTTCCCAGCTTCTTTCCCTGCCCCACCTTGTTTCCCTTACCTTTGCAGGATTCCCCTGAAAACATTCCCCCAGTGAATCACCTGCACAAGAATTTGCATGTCAGGCTCAGAATCTAGGGAACCCAACCTGAAAAACTCACCTTAGAATCAGACAATGTTTTATGTATTTTCTTGTCTCTACCATGATATCTAATTTAATACCAGTCTTTCATTAGGCATGTAAACAAATGTTTTCTGGTTAATCAGTTGGAATAGCTTCAAAATATCTCCAGGAATAAACACTGGTAATTTCAGTTTCAACGACCTAGAGACCAAGAATGTAGCTGCAAAATACAGAAACGGTGCGATGAAAAAAATGTATTTGCCTACCTTAACAGCTGATGTAAATCACAGTTAGTTGAGAGCAGTGATTGGTATTAAATGTGAGTACTGCCAAAATGATAGGATCAAGTGTGTCATTTGGAAACTGCATATACACCCAGAGTAAATGTGGAGAACACTGTCATTGAACACTGTCATATGCTTTGTGGATGAATTGTGTCATCTTAGTGACAGCACATGCTGCAGAAAGGGTCTCTGAGGAAGTCAGGGGACAGGTCTTTATCTCTTCAGTTCTCCTGAGATTACAGGAGCAAGTTTCAATTAAAGGCAATGAAAGAATGAGAGCATCTTACGCTGCTATGAACAACCAGAAGTTTCTACCTTATTTAACCTTATCATATTTCCCATTGACATAAAAGAAAAATAAAATATTATTCAAAGGTATAGAAAGTCATAGGCATCTACAGTTGAATCAGCCTTGCCCTTCCTCTCATGGCTTTCTCATTAAAATCACATAAAGTAACATAGGAAAGAGCTTTTTAAATAGAAATGCACTATGTAATTATGTGGTACTAAATCATTATCAACATTGTTTAAAAAATACATTCCCATAGGTGTACATAAGGTGTTTAATATACATTAGTCAGAATTTGTTTAGTGGCCAGTGGTAGAATCCTAACTTATACTAGTTCTAGCTTTAAAAGTGCTCAATCTCTGGGCACAGGGAGTTCTGACAACATGTAGCACAAGTCAGAGTTCTAATTGTTAAAATTCACCGCAGAGCTGATGGGGGACAGCATTTCAGTAGAAGGGAAGGCACCAGCTGGCATGATCTGCCAGGCATTTGAGAGGTAACAGGACTTCGAAACTAGGACAATGATATCCAATGATTATTGCTAAGTGATACTGATATTCTAAATCTGTGATTCTCAAACTCTGGCATGCATCAAAATCACCTGGACTCTGGCAAAACACGCAGATTTCTGGGCTCCAGTGTAATGTTTCTAATCAAGAAGGTCTGAGGCAGAGCCAAAGAATTTGCGTTGTTAACAACTTCAATGCGATACTGGTGCTGCTGGCTCTGGGACCCTCTTTTGAAAACCACTCTTCCAGAAAAAAATTAATGAAAAGGTGCAGGTGATTGACAGCCAATGGAAACCAGGTATGAAAGCCAGAGGACTTCTGTGGTCTCTCACAGGGAATCCACTTTCTACAATAGGAGGGAAGAAAAAGCTGGACCAGGACCTGGTTTAAGAGTGGCCAAACTCCTGATAAGGTAAAACACTCAAACGAACGCAGGCTGTTAGCACCTGGTTGGGAAAAATGAGATTCTTCTATTTGAAAATATAGAACCTGGACAAAGGCACCTCAAAATTTTGAAACCAGGGTGTTCTGCAACTTTGGAGCCTGCAGTAGTAGCCCATACGTGTCTATTAAGAGCTGGAATTCCTCCCTTGGTTGAAAATAAAGGAGAGGCTTCTCTCCGGCGAGTTTCCCCGGGTCCCAACCCCAACGTAGGATTCATGGGCATTGATCCCTAAAAATACCCAATATGCCCGAATTTATCTCAGTGTCTGCTTCTGAAGAACACAACCCATGACAGCAGCCTCTAGCTGGTGATGACTGGACTCACAAACTCCACAGCTTTAGAACCCTTGCTTTCAAAATTTTTGCCCTTTTGCTTTTCAGCTTAATTTTCTCCCATTGATGATGCTCTTTCTTAACCCTGTGCGTGGACAGCACAGGCTGGATGTGTCAGACTTACCTTACAACAGCAATTCTGTGGCACGAGAGTCTAAGAGGCATCTCTTCTAATCCAGTTTGAAAAAATCCAGGGAAAAGCCCTTACTGGTCTTGTTACAGGTAGTAAGCCATGAGCAGGGCAGGAGAGGGCTCTTCCACAGCACCCACTGTAAATTTTCGGCGATGGTTCGTGAATTATTGCATTGCTTCTCTAACAATGGTAATTCGGCAGCCAGGGAGAGTCTCCTTATGATCCACACCTGTTAACACTGAGAGTGTTAATTGAACGCAGGCCCCAGAGAGAAGCAGCTTCTTGGGCATGCATGTTAAAATACAAAATGGCAAAGTATGATGTTTGGGGGGACACACATCACCCGAAAAAGGAAAAAAGCCTCAGACGCACATGTGTATAACTGTATACACACTGCACCTGCTCAGTTCCAAGGGATAAATAAAGCACTGTGCATGCAGGAAGCCCACTCTAAGGGAACAATCATGGGAAAGAGGTGAGCCTTTAAACTCCTAGAATCGAGGCTAAAGGCTTTTTTTTTTTTTTTTTGAGACAGAGTCTCACTGTGTCACCCAGGCTGGAGCACAGTGGCACGATCTTGGCTCACTGTAACCTCCACCTCCCAAGTTCACGCAATTCTCCTGCCTCAGCCTCCCAAGTAGCTGGGACTACAGGCATGTGCTACCACATCCAGCTAATTTATGTATTTTTACTAGAGACAAGGTTTCTCCATGTTGGCCAGGATGATCTTGATCTTTTGATCTCATGATCTGCCCGCCCCAGCCTCCCAAAATGCTGGGATTACAGGTGTGAGTCACCACGCCCGGCCAGGCCTTTTTTTTTCTTTTTTGGCTGTCTTCTCTTTTCTCCTTTTGACCTTCAGGCACCCACTTGGATCTCATCCAAGGGTTCTTTTCTGTTCTAAAGCCTTTTTTTTTTTTTTTTTTTTTTTTTTTTTTTTTTTTTTTTTTTTTTTTTTTTTTTTTTTTTTTTTTTTTTTTTTTTTTTTTGAGACGCAGTCTTGGTCTGATGCCCAGGCTGGAGTGCAGTGGCAGGTTCTTGGCTGTCTTCAAGCTCCACCTCCCAGATGCAAGCAATTCTTCTGCCACAGCGTCCTAAGTAGCTGGGATTACAGGCATGAACCACCACGTCCAGCTAATTTTTTTATTTTTAGTACAGATGGGGTTTCACCATTTTGTCCAGGCTGGTCTTGAAGTCCTGACCTCAGGTGATCTGCCCACCTCAACTTCCCAAAGTACTAGGATTACAGGCGTGAGCCATTGCACCCGGCCACTCTAAAGCCTTTTAAATAAACTTCCATCCCTGTTCTGGAACTTGCCTTGGTCCCTTTTTCTGCTTTATACTCTTCAGTAGAATTCTTCTAAGGCAGCAAGAACTGAAGTTGCTACAGCCCCATAGGGATACTCCGCCAGTAACTCAGATCTCTCCCACCGCTAACACTCTGGCTTGGGTTATGTGCTCACAAACCTTCGGCGAATCACTCACTATATCCAGAGCCAGGAAGAACATGATAAGAACATCCTGGTCTAAGCCCTCACTCCTGTGGCTAGGAGCCGAGGACCATCATGAAAAGGAGGAGAAGTTATGAAATGGACAGGAATGACAGCAAACAGTTCTGAATGTGACTGATGCTAATTTATATCCAAATCCTATTATATGTCCTCCATTATTTTGATAGCTTAAAAAAGAAAGAGATGGTGGAGGATCCAAGATGGCCGAATAGGAACAGCTCTGGAGTGCAGTTGCCAGCGAGAACAGCGCAGAGGGTGAGTGCTCACTGCATTTCCAAACAAGTTTTCACATCAGGTTCTTTAGAGACCACTGAACAAGCTTAGTGAGCCTCATCCAGTCACCTCTCTCCATACTCAATAAATAGATTAGGTATTTGAAAAGGGTGTTATAACTCAGTGACCTAGTAGAGAATGTTTGTGAGCTCGACTCTCCAAGATAATTGCCAATAGAGATAATTACTCACTAGGTTTACAAGAAGGAAAGACTAGTATTTCATTCCTGAGGTGAATGTCTGCTAATGAATCCAACCTCTGATCTACTCTGTGTGTACGTCAATGGGAGAAGAGAATCAGTAGAGACCCCGGGAAGGGGTCAGCCATGACCTGGTACTATTGCTACTCCATTGCTTGGAGAGGTTACGATGCATGAGTTTCCTGTGGGGCAGCTGACATAGCTGACCTCCTGCCAGTTTTCTTCCACAGAGTTCCTGCAGGGTGAGGGGAACAAAAGCAGAGGCTGTGGAGAGTGCTACAGATGAAAGAGCTCTGGGGTGAATAGGAGAGTCAAGCCAGAGCATTTCCCCGGAAAGAAACTATACTGTGTTGTATCCCCACTGGCTGGTATCCAGGAAATGACAAATCGGCTCCACTAGAAAGACACCCATCACTCAGAGAAAATCCAAGGTCGGTCCCTGTCAACAAGGGGAAGGCTATGATAGTACTAAGTCAGTGATATTTGAACTTGGTCATTTCTCCTAATCCTCTATCCTGTTCCCACACAGCCGGAGGAATGGAGATCCAGAAGGGGGAGGGGGAGGAAAAGCTGTAGGAACTGACCACATCTGCTTTCTCTGTTGGGTCCCTTGAGGCAACACAGGGAGGGAGTAAAGCATTAAATAATTTAAATATGGAGTTGAAACCTGTCTGACCTGGACTTGTTAGACCCAGAATTACTAGAACATGAAATGTGTGTAACATGATGCAAAAGAGATGGGAATTCAGGAGAGCATGATTGAACACCACTATTAGAAAAAGAGAAAGCCATATCATGTTTATATCCCAACAATTTTTAGACTGCTCAGTAAACTTCATGCTATTTGGAGGCATTGCAATTGCACAGTACTTATATTGTCTGTCATAACACTGAAAGTTAACTGACAGCGTGCCTGGTTTTCATCAAGAATCCTGAGAATTCAGTAATCTTCATAGAATGACTAGCATGATTCATAATGTAACTCTTTGATTCTAATAACTCGACCCACAATAATCTGTGATTTTTTAAAGTAAGCTGTTAATTGTTTTACGTGCAAGGCTAGCTTCTGTTGTTTGTTACACATTCTGATGAGAACTTCTCAATGGGAATGATAGATTTTCTTTTGATTTTCTATTACATGAAGAGAAGAAACTTTGACAAATTGGCATTTTAGATGCTGATGTCTCTCAGGAGTCAGTTTTTATTTTTTAAGAGGAGAGCTGTTACATCGAAGCATGCGTTCAAAAGAGATTAAACTAAAAGCAGCTCGCAATGGGATGGATCATTAAGGACCTTCTCAGAAATAGATGAAATGGATATGGGCTCAGCAGTTGTTGTCGTGGATGATTCGGCACTTCAGGAGCTTGAGATAATTGTCGATCTTATGTGAATCCCTGCGTAGGCAGTGGAGCAGGTTATAATAAGCAAAAAGGCGAGACTCTTCATCAGCCATCTGCAGGGATGGAAGTCCTGACCAAACAGAGTAGATCTCATTTTCTTTGGTTTCAGGATGAACCTAACCACAAAAAAACAGTGACTTATTCTTCATATTATTAGTATTTGTATGTCCTCGTTCTTTCTAACTGTTGAATTAAGATTTGAGAGTGAGATAGGAATGTACAGTTTTAGCCAAAGGCAATGATTTTTGTTTATCTGGGCCAGTGTATCAGAAACCTATTCATTTGAAAACTAGAAGAATACATGTTTAGGTTTTCTGACATCAACATGATTACAGAAAGTATGGTTCTACAGAAGTAGACAGATGAAGAATAAAAAGTTGCTACGTAAATATCAACACGGATTTGACCAAGAGGCAATGGAGTAGCTAGCTTTGGTTCTCTTACCTGAGGAACTATTTCATTTCCTGAGTCTTGTCCCTGATGTGTCCTTTGTGCTTTATTTTTCCTGACATCATTTATTTTCCTCCCGCTTTGAACTCAATCTAGTCCCTGAATAGTGTATGTTCAAAAAACTTTAAAAATGATGAAGATTGTACTTGTACTTGATGCTTTGGGGGTACAGATAATCTAGTGATGACCATGACTAAGAAAACCTGCTTACACAGTCAGGAGATTTTCATTTCCTCAAATTTCTAGGAGAAACAATTGCTTTCTTTTGAGGTCCCTGGGCTGGGAGGTGCTGGGAAAAGCACCTACAAGAAAGGGGTACAGGCCGGGTACGGTGGCTGACACTGGCTCACGTACTTTGGGAGGCTGAGGCAGGTGGATCACTTGAGGTCAGGAGTTTGAGACCAGCCTGACCAACATGGTGAAACCCCATCTCTACTGAAAATACAAAAATTAGCTGGGTCTGTTGGTGCATGCCTGTAGTTCCAGTTACTTGGGAGGCTCAGGCACAAGGATCTCTTGAACCTGAGAGGCAGAGGTTGTAGTGAGCCGAGATCATGCCACTGCACTCCAGCATGGGTGACAGAGTGAGACCTTGTCTTAAAAAAAAACAAAAACAAAAACGTTGGGAGGCTGCTTGCCATAGCCCTTCGGTGGCGAGGTAGGGTTGGGGGCATGGCTGTGATAAAAGGAGGCTGAACAGCACAACAGAGAGCGTGTTCTGTTTGTTCACGCTCTGTCAGCCTTTGCAAACCAGGAATGCCCAGAGATCTTAGAGACCAAGTGACCATTTAGCAACTTTAGGGATGTCAGCTAGTTTGGAGAACTCGTAGGCATATAAACCTGGGACAAATGTAGACACCGATCTTCTAAACCTTTTCCTACAGAGTGAGAATATTTTTTAAATCTGGGATTCCCTATGGGAATTTAAAGTGTGTGTGTGTGTGTATTTATTGACTTGCTTTATGTTTTTATTTTTGGTGCTTGAGTTCTAAGACAAAATTTACTGTGTAAGGGATAATGATATAAACAAGAATAAATCTGTAGAAAGAAAAGGGAACAGAAAATGAAGTACTATAGAACAAATTAGTAACCTCAGAAATTAGGTTTACAGTAATGAAGAAAATAACTGAAAAATCGAGGTATTTATTTCATACGTCCCAAGGTTAAAATGTGCTTTATCTTTGTGTTGGACATATTTTTCTCCCAAGAAAATGACAAAAATGATACATGATAACTTGTACTTAATATGCAAAAAGAGAAATACAAAATTATTCCTGTTATTATTCCTATAATCATATATTTTTCTTTAGATGGTACATTATGCCTGAAAACCTCAAAAGCTGTTTAAGTATTATCTCACTAATGTTGAAATCATTCCATCTGAATAGAGATATCTATTGCAAATACTAACAGAATCTAAATATAACAAATTTTTTGGGGAGATTAAATGCAATGACATGAGTTTTGATTTTAGAGTTCCAAGAAAAACAAAATTTAGAATGAGTCAACTTTCTACACATTACAAAATATAGATATTCCAGAAAAGATATACACCTTTCTTTTGTGACTCCCTGAAATCTAATGCTTGTGGGACCCCCTAAAATCAATGCAATGTGTGTGCATTGATGTCATGGTCTCATCATGTTGACATCTGCTCCTCCCTGACAAGTCTGTGCAGCAGATCACGGGTGAGTGGTTGAGGGCTCAACCAATCTGATTTTGGTTTTCTTCTTTCTCCCCTTCCACTCTCATCCTCTGGTGAGGGGAAATTTTCAACAGTGTGTGTCCTGGGGTACTCTGCAGAAAAACATGTATCTTGCAGATACTATTCTCTAGTTTTCTCTCCCTTGAAAACACTTAACTTCCTGTCCTCAGGAATGTGCAAGTCTTTGGAAGTTTTGCATATAGTGTAGGGAAAATGGCACCTGTCACATAGCACTCTAAGATTCATTTACATTAGAATCTGTGACTAAGAATGACTAGGCTCTTGCTTTATTTAACAGTGGTCTAAAATACGGAATGCCTAAATTTCCTTCTTTCAAAGGGAAATATTTGTCATCACAGAGGTCACTGCTTATATTAATGAGAAAAACAAAGAGGCACCAAGGGGCTGCTGACCTGGCTGAGTATCAGCTCCATGCCCTCTAGAAGCCGTTTGGTTTGCTCCTCAATCTCTATGGCTTTGGATAGGATGGCCTCCGGGGCTTCTTGCATACTGCGTACTTCCGTGACTAGATGGTACAGAGGCTCATTCCAGGATCGCAGTATGCTGACGATCAGGCTCACAAAGTCTTTTTGCTACAAAACCGTATAGAACAATTGCATTAAAGTAGGTAAAATACAATGGGGTTAGTTACATGTGATTTTTGCTTAGAGAGGCTGGACTAAAATATCTCTTTTTATTTCTATGTGTACTTATATTTTTCTTTAGGTGACAGAAGTTATAGAAATGTAAAATTTAAACTATTGGCCTACACTTTGCTAAAATAAAAAAGAATCTGGCTTATTTCAGTGACTACTTTTTCTGACGAGAGTTCTAATTGATAAAAATTAAGAATTTTGTTTTTCCTCTGAAATTGTACCATCTGTCCACTTAGTAAGATCTTTTGTAGTTGTTTGATTTGCTTGTCCCTGGGGAGAAACTAAAATTTTGCTGGAACTCTGTAAGTGCCCAGAGTATCTGACTCATGAGAAAGAGATTCCACTGGGTCCACGTCAAGGGGCCCAAATCATTCACATACAAGCATTCATTCATACTAATGATTCAAATTGTTCCTTGAACTATTCATGTTTGATTTGTAGTTTTATTTTGGGATCCTAGAAAAAAGAGACATTGTAGATGACATGGGATTCATTAACATGGTTTCCTCGATCTAGACAACCCCTTGCCCCATGCTGCTAGCAGAGCAGTCTGTTCTCTTGGCTTACGCAGGTGAATAAAATGGAGCCAAGGCTATCTTGAATAACCATGGAATTCACAATGGAGTTCTGGCTGCCTAGTTTTTTTTGTTACTACCAGGATCCTGTAGGAGACTCCAAGAGGCTGATCATCTCTGATAAAAATGCTTGCTTTGTAGATGTCTCTGAACTAGTCTAGTGGCAACAAAATGAAGACTAAAGAAGAAATCAATGGACATTGCAATGGAAAGATGTACTAGGATATGAAAGAAAGGAGCCATAAAGAGGTATAGGCCATAAAGTGAGTGTCAGTGTAGTTCTTCTGGGAGCATTGCAACACAATGATTAAGCGTAAGGGCTTTGAACTGAAGGAAGCCCAGGCTCACCACTTACTTACCATGTGACTGGTACAAATTCCACAACCTCTCTGAGCCTCAGATTCCTTATCTCAGTGAGCGTAATAACAATACCTTGTGTTAGAGGATTTTTATGAGGATTAAATATAGTAATGCACGTGAAGCATCTGGCAATGTAGCACAAGTTGAACATTCCTAATTAAAAATCTGAAATCTGAAATACTCCAATGAGTATTTTTTTTTTTTTAGCATGATGTAGGTGCTCAGAAAACTTAGGATTATGGAGTATTTGGGATTTCAGATTAGTGATAACTCAACCTGTGGATCTCAGTAAACATTTCCTCTTCCTCCTCCTTCTCCCCTTTCTCTTTCTCCTCCTTCTGTTATTATTGTAATTATTATTAGTGAACAGAGCACACAGAAATGTTGGTGTCATTCCTAAAATTGTAAATGGAGAATACATTGTATTTGCAGGGGGCATATATATAAAGATGTTTGTTTTAAATCATGTTAAGACTGATTATGGTGGACAACCAAAAGGGAGAGATTAGAACAATAGAGGATTGAAGCTGAGATACATGATTGGGGCTTGATACACAGACTTCGTAGTCATCAGAACAGGGGCGACTGTTGTAGCTGTGAAAAGCAAAGTGTAATGTTTTACAGTATCTGTTTATTGTGAGGGGAGTGGTGACTTTTAACTAAGAAGTAAGAGAGGGCCGAGAGTCAGTGAAGAACAAAGTAGGCGTCAGAGAAGCAGAAATAGAACCAGAGTAGAGTCTTGAAAGTCCAGAAGAGATGGTTCAGATAGTGCAGGGTTGGTAATGTAACATGCTGTTGATGCAGGAGTCACTAGCAACATGTAATAAATAAAGTGCATTTGTTTTTCTTACATATGCATAAATGTGTATTTGTCCATAGAAGTCCAATTCAGTTCAAACTTTCATATAGAATATATACAATCTTAGCAATGAGGCATTGGTTAAAATGATGTTGTCTGAAAGGACAATTTATGGATCTACTATTTAGGTTGCTGCTACTATCTTTACTTAGCATTTGATTTGACTCATATTCCATCAATCATCTAATTTTTTGATTGCTTATTATTCCTATATTTTTCCCTGCATGTACAATTACCACTAGCTATTACAGCACCTTTGGTAACCTATCACCGAGATAATGCACGTGCACTGCCTTGGTTGTTTTGATGCAAAACCTGGATGCAGGACTCACACTGATCTGTTGGGCTTGCTCCTTGTCTTCGGGGGTAGCGAGGGAAGAAGTGTGACAGCTGTTGATGGCCTTGCTAATGAACCCCCGGCCTTGGGTGTACCGTTTATCCTAGAAATAGTGAAACATTCAATTAGTTGGGGTTGTTTGGGCATTGAATAAATGAATCTACTACCAGAATACTAATACATTTGACAGATGTGTAATTTTTAAAAATTAGAACTACATAAAAATGAAAACTAAAGAGTTAAGAAAGTAACCCTTTTGCCTACTTCCCACCCATTATCTCTATAAGTTTTTCATTTAATTTTTCTAAATCTCAATCTCTTCCCTTCTTCGCAATTCCCTTGTTTATTTTCACCATTCACACAGTCACACAAGTCACTGTTTGGAAAGCAGATGCTAAAAATAGCAAAAATATGAAACATTAAATGTTGTATTGAGAATCATCTTTCTTCAGTGTTTGAGCCAAATGCCACAGTACAAATATATTTACCTTTATTCATTTAATCTCTTATTTACTGTAGGTCCAAACTGATAGACTTCTGTTAATAGGCATTAGAAAATCTAACTGTTCTCTAAAAAGTTTCTGAGCCCACACGTGTACCTTACCAAGTTCATCCAAGACATGGAATACAACTTTTTTTTTGATCATGACAAAATAAGTCAGAAACACAGAGCACACAATTTTAGGAACTATAAACAATGGACTGAGGATAAGAACAGGATAAAAAAGGAGCTAACACATTGACAGGAAAGAGCAGTCCTTAGTAAAACTTATAAAAGTGTAAAAGAATTACTGGGAAGGTTTGGAAGGCAAAAGATGGCCAGTCAAAAATGGAGGATGAAAGAGAAATCAGAGGGAAAAAATGAATGCAAATTTAGTCTCTATGGAGGCCCTTGATTTATTAAAGCACCAATTGATTGTTTGCTTCTTGATTGACCTAGAAGAGTTAACCTGTGATTTCCAAAACAGGTTAATTGGAAATAGAGTACATATTACTGAAAAAGAAAAGAGAGGAAGGAAGGAAGGAAGGAAGGAAGGAAGGAAGGAAGGAAGGAGGGAGGGAGGGAAGGGAGAGAAGGAAGAAATGAAGGAAGAAAAGAAGGAAAGGAGGGAGGGAAGAAAGGAAGGTAGGAAGGAAGAAGGAAAGGAAGGAAGGAAGAGAGGGAGGGAGGGAAGGTAAGGAGGGAAGGAAGGAAGGAGCAAAGGTAGGAAGGAAGGGAGTGAGGGAGGAAGGAAGGAAGAAAAGAAAGGGAGGGAAAGAAGGAAAAAAGTCCTGGTTTCCAATTTTAAATTAGCCCTTTATTGTAATTACAAACCCATATACTGAAAATCTCAGACAAATGATTTCTAGCATTTTGGGGTTTTTGAAAAGTTATTATTTGTTTATTTTCCCAAATACAGATTCGGCTCAGTTTAATTCTATTCAATCCACCCAGTTCGCTGCAGCACAGTTCCTCATTACAGGATATGTATTCCTTGCTCGGTGAGGAATGCCTGCGGAGTCTGACCCCCACGTTCAAATAACAAGAAATCAACACTCTTCCTTCTCCTCAGCCCCACCTGAGCATGCTTTAGGTCAGGTGTTTAGTTTTTGTTTTAGTTTTAAAAAATAAAGCGAGTTAAAGAAAAAATTTAAAAATCATTATATTCTTTGAGAATCTTGGAGGTTTTGTGGCACTGTGCCTTTCCTCTTTTTCCACATGTTAGGAGCTGATGTCTTCTTTCACAAGTTAAAGTGTATCCTTTGAAACTGGGCTCAGGAGGTTTTCTAGGCGAAAGTGTAGGATAGTCCCGTGGTTCACTTAAAGGCTTCTTCAGGGAGGAAGCCCGAAGCATGGTACTTACGAATTCGCTGAACATTTCTGAGGAAAGGTTATGGATGTAGTGGGACAGGACGACGGCACGGTCAAAGAGGTCTCGAAGGGTCACCTGGCATCTGACAGCCCCACCAGGACAGATGGGCAAGGGGGTCACGCTCTGGCACAGAAGCAGGTTTGATACCAGCAGCAGCAGGAGGGACCCTGTTTACATTAGAGCAAAAGCCACTCTGAGATGATCTATTCCATGGAGGTTTTCAACAGGAATCCTGCTGGGGGCAGGCTTATCGCTCCCCACTGTCCTCAGCTGCCTGATTTGGTATTGCAATTGCTGGGATGGGGGAAGAATCAACGTCTTCCACTGTGTAAATGTAGATATGTAATGATGTTTGTACAAATATATAGTCTGAGAAGTGGGTGACTTCCTGCACTTTTGTATGTCTTCTAGAAGTGCTTTTGCACTTTGCAAACATTAGGAGCTTGAATTAATTCTGAGCTAGGGTGTTTGGATCATTGTCTTAAGATAGTTTAATGTCTTGAGAGTTTCTGCAGATTTTCAGCAGTCAGGCTGTCCAAGGCTTTGTATTTTTTTTTAACTAGGTGTGTCTGATATTTACATTTTAGACACTGATATAACAAAAATAGCTCAGTGGATCACTTTGATTTATCTTCCTGCCTGATAAGAATAAACACGATTGTTTGATGGCTAATACCGGGTATGAAGACAATTCTAACATAAAAATAATGCTGTAGTTTAGATCTGCTAACCCACCATCATAATCCCATACATTTGTTTGACACTCTGCCAAAAGCATTAAATTTTTTGTGTGTATTTGTGCTTCATAATAACCTTGTGAGATACACTGACCATTATAATTATCATCAAATTCTATTGATGAAACAGACAGCTAAAGGAGGTTAAGTGATTTTCCTCAAGTCCTGTTGTGAGTGAGTGAGAGAGGCAAGATGCCATACTGTGGTCTGTGCAGGTCCTCTTGTCACATCGCACATGCCTGTGGACTCTCAGTCTGCATCTGTGTAATGGGCACCACACCAGTAGCCGTGACGGCTCAGTGTTTGCATAGGTTGTTGCCATCACTTACAAAGAACAAGTTCTTTGCCTTGGATTGACTGCATCACAACCGAGGCACCAGAAAACTTGATTTTATCCACTTTTCCTACCCTAATTACAAAACACTCTGACCACTGCTGAAGGTTTTCAAAGCTTTGACAATGATCAGAGATGGCTTTGTCATCAATTTGCTATCTCAGCAAATGGACAGTTACAGCCCTGTAACATATCAACAATTTATACTTTTTTTTTTTTAGACGGAGTTTTGCCCTGTTACCCAGGTGGCGTGCAGTGGTGCAATCTCGGCTCACTGCAATCTCCACCTCCCAGATTCAAGAGATTTTCCTGCCTCAGCCTCGTGAGTAGCTGGGATTACAGGTGCATGCCACCACACCCGGCTAATTTTTTTAACATTTTTAGTAGGGACGGGGTTTCACCATGTTGGTCAGGCTGGTCTCGAACTCCTGACCTCATGATCCACCCACCTTGTCCCCCCAAAGTGCTAAGATTACAGGCATGAGCCACTGAGCCTGGCCATCAATAATTTGTACCTTCAAAAGGAAAGAAACAATATACAGCTACCAAATTAAAATCACTTGTTAACTTCAGTGGCACTATGCCAAAAGAATACCCAATATAAAACTGTGTTTATCACAAAACTTAACTTCCTCAAAACCTTTAATAAATGCAATTGGAAATGTCCAAGATAAAACTAGGTGAATGCTAAAGATTAGTTTGTGAAAAAGTACCTAAACCTAAACACTTAAAAATACCTAAAAAAATGGTTTAGTGTAGGAAGTGACTAAACCTTTTAATTGTAAAATAAAAGTTTTGTTTGAGATTATTCCTATTATAGACTTAATTTTTCAAAAACATAATACTTCCAAAAAGTTTATTTTATGCACGCTATAATCATATGATGAAACCAAATGTATATTTTATCTACATGTGCGAATAAAATGTGCTTTGTAGATAGAGAAATTGGAACAATATCTCTAAGAAATTCACAACTGAATAGATGTTCTGTAACTCTGAGTACATTTATGTGCACATTTAGTATGGAAGGGATTTTTAAAGCCCAAGAAGAGATAAAATAGACAAATGTTTTTGTTCCTTGTTTCATTAGAAACAAATTTTATGGCTGTTACTAATTTATTTTCCTTGCAAATGTCAACTAAGAAAGTAAAGGTGATTAGCTATTACTAGGCAGCCTGTTTTTCCTTTTGAAATGTCATTTGGCTTGAACCAAATTGACAAAGAATAGAAAATTGTGTTATTATTGTCTATTTTATGGCTTCACAATTTAAAGTCTCATCAGGTTGATTCGAGTTGGCTAATCCACATAAGAGGCCTGTTAACCAGAAAAAGTTACTTTCTGCCTTTGAGAGTTGTGACAAATTGGATCTGTTGACTCTTTGAGTCTTATTCTAGTTCAGAGTTTCTCAATCCTGATATTATTGGCATTTTGAGTTGAATAAATCCTGGTTCTGGGGGCTGTCCTATGCCTTGAAGGATGCTTAGTAGCATCCCTGACCTCTATCCATTAGATACCAATAGGACTTTTCTCTTACTTCCCCACCTCGATGAAGACAACCCAAAACATCTCCTGACATTGCCAAATGCCTCGGGGAGAAGAGAAGATTCCCCTGTTTGAGAACCATTGTTCCATTCTATGGTGATTGCTTCCTAGACCAATCGTTAGATTGTGTTCGTAAACCTTGTAAACCTGCAACCTCTTGTTATTAGTTAAAATTTCACATTAATCCCCCCACGGGAGTGTTGATAAAACCAACAACCCAGTGAGTTGTCACACAGACCTTTCCATGGAGATCTTTTGATGTTCATGTTGGTGATCGTTGGGAGAATCACACTTCACCGGAGAAGATCTGGAAGTCTTATGGTTTTCTCTTTCCCAGATAATGGCTATATAAACCTTTGACATCTTCATGAATATAATGAATCAGGCATTCGCTCCCTTTTCCTGCTCATCTATTTCCGTCATTGACATTAACCCATAATTTCAAACATCAAATGTTATTTTATTTCTGATTCATATTCAGGAAGACATATTGGCCAGAAATGAACATTCTAGGAAGGATTTTGATTAATTAGGCCAAAAGGAAATGAGAGAAATGACGTAGGTGAGATCTGAGACTAGTTTGGTTTGAAGGATCTATGAAACTACAGAAGTCATTTACTTTAAAATTTATTTTATTTCTCTATAGTTTCTTGAACATATAGGATTATATTTCACTTAGGTAACAGTCTCATGTATTGTCAGTTATCAATTTTCTTTCTCAAGATTGCTACGTAGAAATTTTAATATTTTCACTCTAAATACCAAGAGATATAGAATAAGGATTGAGAAATCAGGATTTTTTGGTTCCTTGTTACACTGTCATTATATTCCCCTCATTTTATTTCTTGCTTTTACACATTCTGTTTTGTCTTTTTAAAAATAGCATATCTTGGCAGGGCATGATGGCTCACACCTGTAATCCCAGCACTTTGGGAGGCCGAGGCAGGCGGATCACGAGTTCAGGACCAGCCTGGGGAACATAGTGAAACCCTGTCTCTACTAAAAATACAAAACGTAGCCAGTCATGGTGGCTGGTGCCTGTAATCCTAGCTACTTGGGAGACTGAGGCAGGAGAATCAATTGAATCCAGGAGGCGGAGGTTGCAGTGAGCTGAGATCATGCCATTGCACTCCAGCCCGGGTTACAGTGCAAGACTCCATCTCAAAAAAANTCAAAAAAAAAAAAAAAAATCTATATGATACTTTGTTTTAGAATGTACATCTTTATCTGTTTATTTCTTTTGATTTTAACATATGTGTTAAGTGGTATTATTCTCTCCAATTTACAGATAAAGAAACAGAAGCTTGGAGAGACTAAAGGTAAGGAATATGAAAGAAGTAGATCAGTGCAAAAGTAATTGTGGTTTTGAGCATATTTTTAAATGGCAAAAACCTCAATGACTTTTGCACCAACCTAATAATTCTACAGTTGAGTTAGATGAAGGAACAGTTATTAATTCATGGAAAATCAGGAGTCATGTGAGGAAGGCTAGGAAATGAATCCTCTTGTAAACATCCTGTGGACCCACTTCTAAGACAAACAAGCTATAACCCCCGATTAAGAGTTTATTTGGGGGAAGTGATACAGTAGTTTTCCAGGGCAAATACACACACGTGGACACACACACACACACACACACACACACACACACACACTCTTAAGCCCATCCTCCTGGTATACGATAAACTGAAATTCTAGACAATAATTTCCACTCTTTTCAGAGATAGGAGTGTGTAAACCGTTATTAACTTATGACTCTCTGAGCCTGAGCCACTCTGAGGCTAAGGTGACAAAACTTCATCTTTCATGGGATTAAAAATTCCATTCACCTTTTAGAAATTTCATAAATGAAATGATTATAATGAATAAGAACTAAGTTTTATTGACGACTTTCTCTAATTTTTAAGTTCATGCATCTAAAACAGCCTGTGACCTTTAGTTTCAAATTTGCTGTCCCTTACAGTAGACTGATGAATGAGGTAATTAAAAAAATAATCTTCCTATGGCATTTACTTTTTCCATAGTTCCCAGAGCCACGTATGTGCTTTAGCAATTATCTGACTAAGTGCTCTTATGGGGACCTAGATATCTTAACAAAGACGAACATCACTGAAAAACTATCTTCCTAATTGCCTTAGTTTAAGGCAGTCCTACATTTTGAATCATAAACATCAAATGTGATGATTCATAGACTCTATCAATCTGAAAGCTAAGTCAGGATTCCATACACTTACATTAGGTATTCATTTTTTCCCTGTATGGTGAAAGTCTGAATTATTGAGAAAGCAGAGCTGTGTGGCAGAGAAATTAACATTATCCTATGTTCTCTTCCGCTCCCAGAAACTTAAGAGTAAGAAAATCTGTTATAAGAACTGACAATGACAACTTAATCTTAAAATTTAAAGGTGTTGTGTAATATTTGCAGATAGCCAGGATAAGAGCAAAACCTAAGCTGTGTTTATTCAGTGGCGGCCAGTCGATTTATTTGAATGCAAAGAGGTACATGTACAGCTGTAAAATTTATCGTGTGCTTCCTTGCTGCTCCACAGCACCATATTTCCTGTGAATGGAATATCGTAGTATCCAAATAATGCAAAAGACATATTTTATGCAAAAATCAGAGTTGTCTTATTCTTCTAGCTGCTATGCATGTTACCCCCTTTTAACCTTAATTTTTGTGTGCGCTTTTTTTGCCAGCCTTTCTCTTTATCAAACTGTGCTCTTAATTTAGAACAATAAAGAAGTTCAGTAAATGTAGGGTCGTATGTTTTAAAGCTATTTACAAAACTTCATTTGTTTGCCATTTTTGGTCTGAGGGCTTGTGATTAAACTGAGGTGTGATGATTGATTTCAGTCAAGTAGCTGATTAAAAAGCTTAAATTATACTAAAGTTCTCAAGCTATGTCTAGTACCTGAAACGAATAAAACAGTTTGTCATCTTTTCTAAAGAACTCTGATTTTTAACATTAAGTAATATCAGGTTGGTTTTTATTCTCAGTTTGGAAGAAAGTTTGTATTTTCTTTTGTTTATCTGTTTTTAAGTTTGGAATAATTTTATTTTTTCTTCTGTTATGTATGAAGCAAAGTATATGTAAAATCCTTCACATAACTTAAGAGGTGTTTACTGCAAGATATGCTAGGGGATTTTAAAGAGTGAAAGAAATAATGAGTTAATAAAATCCTCAGAATAAATGTATTACAAAGATATTTCAATGTATATTAGTAGTGAATCATCTTAAAGTGAAATATGAAATGATTAAACGTGTATTATCTGTGAACTGAAAAATTCTCAATAGTCATCTTCTAATACTTGGACTAAATGAAATAGAATGTATGTTGTTTTCTATATAAAATATTAGAAAATGGAAAGGACACACTGGAGAAAGGGTCAATAATGTTTTTTTTTGAATGGTGCTATTTTTAGAATAAACTAAATGCAATGACTTAATTACACCCTACTATTTAGATTAAATTCATACTAATGGAATTTGACCTAATGCTGCCCCATTTTCAGTAAACTGCAATCTAACTTAGTATGTAAACAAACTGCAATGTAAATTAAGAGTATATTCTTGTAACAAGTAGCTGAGTCTTGGCCAATCTCGGCAGCTGGGCTTTCAGCTGATGACAGGCTACCAACTCCTCAGACATGTCCAAATAAGGCAAAGGAGGGGCTGTAACCAATGACACTATTTTTGTTTATCATTTTTTCTGTCTGTAAATATTGCCTGCCCATTTTGGTGGGTGGAGCTCTCTAAACCATTACTGGTTTAGGGTGCCGCCTGATTCATGAATTGTCTCTTTGCTTGTTTAAACTCTGCTAAAATTAATTTATCTAAAGTTTTTTCTTTAACAATGGTAAGACATGCTTTTGGTTGTTTTGGAAGTGTTCGTGTTCAGTGCTTGTTTTTGCTAGGGCTTGGAGATCATCAGTTTTTCTTAGTGACCCCAGAATGTAAGTTCTTAATCTGTTGTCAGTGCCTTGAGGGCATTTGCTGCTTAAATAAGAAAACCATAGTGAAAGCATTGGGAAATTTTCCCTGTAATTCTTATTTTTTTCTTTTAATTCCTGCCATACGATTCATGTTTTCTCTAGTTCTTTGAGGTCTCTATCAATTATATGTCACATGATTGTTCTGAATCATGTTTGCCTTTGGACCAATTTTAATGCCTGACATATAACAATGACAGTTGTTAAGGATGATGTGTCCAGAGACTTCACAAATGTAAATCCCACTCTTTGAGAGTTATGTGTTTTTAGGCAAAAGAATTAAATATTTAACTGTATGCTGGTTGGAAGTAAGGTGGATGATAACTTTATTTGTGAAAGGTTCCTCACACTTCAATATGACGTGTATGTGCACAGGCACACACATTCTTTATCTGATGGAAAGTAGAGTTGAAGCATGCTTACTTCTAGCCAAAGATCAGTTGGTCTATCTATCTATCTATCACTTATCTATTAATCATCTATTATTGTTATTATCTAATAGGAAACAAGACTCTCAGCCATGCTCAGTTCCAGGGATAATTTTAAATTTTATAATTTAAAATTCTAATTAGCACAGGCACCATCAAATACAATAGAAAGCTATAGTAATATGTCAGGGTGCCTGAGGCCCCCTGAACTCATAGGCATTAATTTTTTTCATTGTTTCATAGCGGTGAGACTGTAGGGGTTGACCTATGTGAGGGGCTGGGGGAGTCTGGAGGAATCAGGGCACTTAGGAAGTCAGGGAAGAAAGTCTGTACTGAGCAGTATTTTGATACTGTAACAACTCTAGGGCCATACATGTGCTAACACACTATCACCCTACCTTCCTCCACTACCAATTTTTTCTGCATATATTGAAAAGATCCAGACTGAAAAGTAGAGCAGGCGCTTCAGAGAAAATACCATTTTTCAAACTCAGCCTACATGCCCTTTATCCTTCAATACATTTTGCTGTTAGAATTTCTCTAAAGTATCTTAGCTGTGAACTATCTGCTTAGTTTTTTTCTTATTTATGCAGTCATGTCTTACCAGCATAACCAAAGTGACAACTCTTTAGGAAAGCTCTTTATCATTGGGGTTGGCCTAGAAGAAAGGACATATAAATAAGAATTAATTATTTGATGCAATGATCTATTGTCCAACAGTAATTAAAATATGTATAGTACTAGGCTTTTAAATGCTGTATGTGAATATAAAAGTTCAAGGTGATGAAGAAGTCTTCCGGGAAAGGCAGATCACAGAATCATAGCTCTCACTAATTCTAATAAAATAAATGGAAAATAAGATTAAAAAGAAACTAAAAAATACATTTGTTATCAAAAGTGGAAGTATGAACATGTTCATTTTTAAAAATGGTTTGTATCTGAGAATCAATAGATATAGTCAAGCTGATATTTTATCTGTGAAAATTTCAACAGATGATACAAAGTTCTGATTATAACCCTTAGAAAAATGAAAAACATGTTGAAAATCTACTAACTTGTCAGAAAAAGAAAATACACACACACACACACACACACACACATACACACACACACACAGTCCAGTTAACACAAGACATTCCATTTAACAGAAAATACGAAAAAAAAGATATATAGGCAAAAAAAAAATGTAATTAGGGGCCAGAATAAAATGAAGTATGTTGAGATAAATCTACTTATTGAAAGAAAAAAATGACTCAGTTTCTAAAAATGGCAAATTCCAATTAAATGCTTATATACAAGTGACATATCTCACAGGGGAGAAGAGATTCCTTTTCTTGCCCATAGATAGGTTTATGCTTGACAGTCCTATAACAAAAGACAGAATAACAAAAGAAAAACACATAGATTTATTCAATATAAATTTACATGAAAAGAGCCTTCAGAAATGAAGAATCAAAGAAATGGAGAAATGTGTATTTTTATGCTTAAGGTTGATGAAAAGAAGACAGTCATGTAGAAATACAATTGTACAAAAAGAAGTATGATCTAAAACAACCAACTATAGGGAACTTACCAAAGCTTGTGTGTTCTATTTCTTATTGCTGTCTCTGTCTTTGAGGCTACTTCTGGAATGAAGGTCCTTATGACCTACTTTATAGAAAGGGCAGAGGATTCTTTTATGGCCTGCTTCGGGGGAGAAGGATGGGAGAAGCTCACAGAGTGGACCTCTTGGTTCTGCTGTTTCCTGAAATGCCAAGATGCCATATTTTGGGGTAGTGTGTTCTGAACCCCATCAATCTAAAGGAGTGGTTTTCAAAGGGCAAGCAGTTAGGAGGTGATTTTGCCTCCCAGGAGACATTTGCCACTGTGTGAACATGTTTATGATTGTCATAACTGGAAGTGGGGGTGCTGCTGGCATCTGGTGAGCAGAGACCAGGTAAGTGGCTAAACATCATGCAACACACAGAGCAGCCCTCAGAACAAAATATTATGCCATCCAAATGTTAGTGGTGCTGCTGTCGAAAAGCCTAGATCTAAAATGGAGTGTCTAAAAAAGCTAGTACAAAAAAAATCACACCAAGCAAATTAACTTGCTGGAGTATAAATTATTACTAGGCAAAAATGTTAAAGCAAAGTGCAGTACTTTTGTGCTATTGTATTGATATGAGGCTGTCTGTAATCTTTTCATATTCAATAATAGGATCAAAAACATAAAGCATGTATTAAGTAAATGTGAGGGGAAATTAACCAAGACACAGAGTAGGATATGGGTGTTTGTATTTCAAGCACCTAGAACATCTAAAATAGAACACATGGCAAAAATAATATATAAAGAATTTAGTTTGTTTTGTTTTCTTGCAGTGGTTACCATGATTGTTCAGCGGCTGAATCTAAATAATTCCTTGAGTTCTTATCTATGTCAATTTTTTTCTGGCATTCAACCTTATACTGTCCCCTTTGGCTGTCTTATTCAATGTCATGACTTTACTTGTCACACCCATGAAGATGATCTCAGCTCTGTTTATCTTTCCCTAAGTTCTCTTCTGAGCTACTAATTACATGCTAGACATTTCAATCTATATGTCTACAAGTAAGATATGCTGAATTATTAAAGAAAATCCTTAATGATTCATCTTTTCTCTCAAATAGCTTCTCAGACTTCGACCCTTAACATCTCAGAGTGATATTTATTTCCTTTTTTTTGTTTCTCTCGCATCACACTCAGCCAGTTGGCATGCTGCAATTATTCTGTCCCTCTAACTCCATAAAATTATCTTTCTTCCTCGATCCAGGTTATCTTGACCTGCATATGTATAACAGCTTTTCTTACATTTTCTCCTGCCTATGTTCAACTCAGCTTCAATCTGTTTATCCGTTGAACAGAGGCTCAACTTCTGGACAATGTCTAATTTGTCTAAATCATAGTATTTTAGAGGTAGAGGGTCATGGGGTAATTCTAACCAAATATCACATTACAGAAATGAAGAAAGGTGGGGTAAACATATTTACTGAAAGAACTGGCACTGGAACTCCAAATCTTTCACCTGCCATACTGGTAATATTTCTTCTTGCCTTCTGTCTGCCCACGTCTATGTGCATTCTTATGCGCTCACTGAGCTTCTTATGCAGCTGATGATAAGTCTTGGTTAGGAGATAAAGATGTGACTTTGAAGACACATTGTGAAACACGTTATTACTTCAAGGAAAAATGCCAAGGTAATTGGGTTTCCAAAGAGAGAGGAGAGATAAATGGAATGTTCTGAAGAATTCAGAGTCTTTAAGAAAACATGGTCACTGTCAAAGAGAATTTGAGAGTGATTCTAAATCATGTTATAAAAACAATACGTTTGTTAGACTATTTCTTAATGAGTTATGCAGATAAGGGATGAGAAGCTATTAATTTTTTTTGTCTTCAAATTGGTCTTTGATTTATCTGCCATTTTGGTCTCTAAGAATTCTTTTACTAGTATGAGTCTTGCATGTGTCATAAAATTTTCATTTAACTTTTTCACTTGTCACTTCTACATCATTAGTGGAATGAAAGTCAAAGAATTCTTATAAATTAAAAAAAGAGATAAAAGGTTATCTGTCAACCACTTGAGAGAAGCTCTGCTGCTGTTACCATTAGAGGTGATGTGGCATTTGAATGTTCTCTTTTCTACAGTCCATTTTGTACTGATATCTTATAAAATTAACTTAATAGAAGCGAAATAGTATGTTTCATCCAGAAGGAAGCACTGATTTCATAAAGAAACAAAGAGAATGAATATAAAAGTTTCTATTAATAACTGCAGAATAACAAACAGTCTTTAATGTCAGCTACACGTGAAAACAGAGAAAGTGTCCATTGGAATAAGTGGAAATCATAGGTACATATGTAGGAAACAGCTATGAAATTATGAGAATGTTTTTATGTTTGATTTATAAAAAGCTTCCTCATTGAGGTTAAGTCAATTATATAGGAGTACATATTTTAAGAATATTTTTTGAAGATGACTATGTGAAATAACTGTCTTCCAAACTCTTATCTACATGAATGAAGTTAACAGTGATATAATTATTCATACACTTTAATCTCAGGGGAACTTTAATACCAAATGTCAAAAGTTTTTTTTTTCCCATTTCCAAGTAATTTCAAAAAGTATTTATTGCATTTGGTTGTGTAGGTCTGTATCTTATTTTTGTTCAAAACCTTTTAAATTTTTGTTTATGGGTTGGCAAATTAGATGGTTAAAAACAGTCAATCAAATTGCAGGTTTTGTAGGCCCTAAGCAATTGTTGGTGAAATTATGAATGATTTTTACCTTTCAAACTCCTTGATGACATAAGCAATGATAAAAATAATGAAATCCCTTTATTTAGTGCTCTGATCAAAATCTTACAACATGCCATTGTGTAAATTTTATCATGGTTACTTGAGTAGTTTAATACTTGTACAAATTTTACTCACTGTGTATGTGTTGGCAGCCACTAGACATGTTATGTGTATTTGTTCTGAATTACTCAGATAATTGCCCTAATCTCACTGTGTATCACAAAACTTTACTACATGAAAAATATATGTTAATTCCTCATCAGTGTTTTAAAATTTTTGGAAGATATATTTTTAAAAATTACATATAATATTTTCATTATATGAAATATTTCTAGCAATAGAGCTCAAAATTTCAAATCCCATAAAAATGATTCCGTTAGAGCTGTTAGTAACTCTGTAGGAAGGTCTAGAATATGAAAGTGGAAATAAGGCAGGTTTTAATGGACTACAAAATTTCATATAACATGTATATAAAATCAAGGGTAAAATAATAAGTTCTAGATAGCATCTTATCACTCAGGTCCATTTCCACTGATAACTGCTGCTTCAAAGATTAAATTAAAATGAACACCTGCAGAATATTTGTGTGTTTAAAGAATTCATTAAAAGTGGAATATTCCTTCCTGTTTGGCCAATTCCTTAATGAATATATTTGCATTTAATAATAGCATCTTACCTTTAGAGCTTTCTTGCTCATTTTCTCTGCCTTTATCCTAAGCAGTCAGATTTCCAAGGTTAAGACCAAAGACTTTGTAAAAATGTCATGGGTTTGTCCTTGTCAAAAAAAAAATTCAAAAGTCTTTTCTGGCAGTTTACTTCAATGTCATTTCAAGCATAAGAAACTATCATCCCAGACATGAAATCAAAAATATTGTTTTATACTGTTAGAAAAGATTTTATTATGTATTTTCTGCCTTTGGGCAGACACATTTCAGGAAAGTTCAATAAAGATGACATTACAACTGTTTTACTTTCATTATACTCCCAAATTACAGATCTATATCTTAAGCCTTATCTTTGTAGAAAGGGTTGTATGAAAGCAAACTTCAATATTTTAAATGAAGCAATATGCCTATTTTTCAGAACAAATTCTATATTATTGTTTGTTAAGGAGTTATATAGACTTATGTATACATTATTACATAGGGGAAAGAAGTCTTGAATTATATTATTTGCTCCAATTCTTACTCCAGCAGTACCTACATGACTAAATAGTTTATTACCAATTTGATAGATATGATTTGTCATGCTTTGTGAAAATTCCTGATGCTTCCATTTCCTTCTGCTCATGAAGCTTCATAAACTAGCTAAAGTTAGCAACTTCCAGTGATACCTGATCCTGCCAAGGATTATGAAATCAGACAGGCAAGTACTCATTTGTAACAGTGGCCTCTCTGTATAGGGCTGATTTGGTGATACTTTGAATAATGTTTAGAATATCCTCAGTAAGAGAGACTATAAATAGTTGTTTTGATTATCTATGACTGCAAAAACAAAAAACAAAACAAAACAAACAACAACAACAAAATACTATCTTCAAATTTTGTGACCTAAACAACAACACTCAATTTGTTATTATCTCTCCTGGCTCTTGCCTGGGATCTTTCACGTGGATTGCAGCCAAATGGTGGCTAGGGCTAAACATACCTTGAAGCCTTCTCCACTCACATGTTTGTTAGTTGATACTGAGTGTCAGCTGGGATTGTTCAGTAGAACTCCCACTCAAGGCCTCTCCATATGTTAGGGGCTTCTTCACAACATGGTGGAGGATCTCTAGAGCAACTCACCCAAAAAGACTAGTCAGAAACTCTTTCTTTTATCAACAGCCTTGGAAGTTACATGGCATTATGTCCTTCATGGTCCTGGCAAGCCTGGATTCAAGGGACAAAATAGACCCGAACTCTCATTGGGAGAGGTGTCAATGTCACATTGTAAGACAATTGTGTGGAATGGCAGATTTTGTCGTATCCATCTTGAAGAACATAATCTGTGATAATCATTGTACTCCAGGGCTAATCTTATTATCTACTCCTTCAATTACTCTTCAGTGACTTTGATGTCTACTACCTAGTTAATATTTTTTACTCAAGCAGCAGCACATTTCCTCATATTCTACTTCAGGGTTGCCAGACAATGGCAGATTCCTCCTTTGGCTGAAATTACTTTACAAAACCTTTTCTTCTAACCTGGAACACAAGTAATTATTTTGTTTCCAGAATCTATATTTGGCATTAGCACACTTTTACTTAAAAAATAGATAGTAAATATTTTAGGCTTTGCTGGCCAAGAAAGTACTGATATAAGTATTTAAAATGTAACCATGAAAAAACGTAATGAACTGTGCATGAGCTAAGAATTCAAACACCTGGTGGGCTGCCTTTGGCTGGTAAGCTACAGAATGTCAGCCTCTGGCCAGGAATGTTAGGCAGCGGTGCAAATCAAAATTTGTAAAGTCCATGAATGACTTTTCATTTGGTTTTATGAATGTGTGTAAATGTTGAAAAAATCTGACTCTACACCTATACTGGGCATTGCAAATATTCTGCTTAAAGTTTTCAGTTTTAATTGCAAAAAATCTGCAGCATAATTTGATAGGCTTTTCACAAAATCTATTAATCAGTTTAAGTTATAAAACTAGTATGAATGCAAATCTCTAGATATACAGAACAAGGTAAAAAATATTTTTAAAATTCCATTTCTTTTCTCTTTTGGATGGACCGTCATGAAGAAGAGAGGCAGGGTATTCATGTGTTGTATTTCATTGTCATTATTCCTCTAGGCATGGCTACTACCATTTTTTGTTTCTATCTGTCATCATCTATCTGCTGTTACCTCATTCTGCACTCCCTTCTCTTTCCCATCAACACCATTCAAATATGTTTGAATGAATGCTTGTATGTGTTGCTGCAAGATGTGTATTTTTGTTGAGTGTGCATATATTTTTAATTTATTTAAGTATTGTCTTAGAGACCTCTGATCTTTGTCTTGGTTTTCCTTCACTCAGTGATATATTGATGATGTGTTCCTGCTGTTGTATTACTTCTAATTTATCATTTCTACTTCCTTTATCATACTTCAGTGACTGCATCCATATTTTACCTATCCAGTCTTCCAGACTGCATCTATTGCCTGTCCTACTCTACATGATACTGTGATACACATTTCTGTATGTGCTTTTATGTGAAAGAGTGATAAAACATTCTCTAATAAAGAAAGTGAAATTGGAGATCTAGTGACAATTGTGACTAAGTCAGTGCTTTACAGATCCTCTTGGACTATTACAATTTCTGTCATACGATTCACTGATACACACACAGAATACACTGAAAAGAATGCAAAAGGATTTCATTAAGAGTGCAATTCAACGATTATTTGATTGGAACTAAATGGATTCACTTGTTTAGATTTGATTGAGGTAACAGTCATTGTTTTTAAAATGAATATTAAGACATTTGAGTTCTTGTCAATATTTTAATAGTTGCTCTAGAGATTACAATATATACCCATAGCTTTTCTCAGGCTAGTTAACATTAATAATGTTCCAAGCCACATAAAATATAGAAACTCTTCAATCATATAGGTCTATTTCCCACTCCTCATCCTTTCTAATGTAGTTGTCATATGGATTACATATATATATATATATATATATATATATATATATATATATATCTTTGTTGTGCAATTCATAAAAACTACAGTTTTGCTTCACAGACTGGGAAAATAGTTATATATGTTTACCATTTCTGGTGTTCTCCATTCCTTCCTAAAGGTCCAAATTTACTTATGTCATTATTTTCCCTAGGCCAAAAACATCCATTAGCATTTGTTATATTACAAGTGTACTTATGACAAATGCTCTCATTTTTTAAAAATGAAAAAAGTGTTTTGTCTTTATTGTTAAGAGATAGCTTTGCCAGATAAAAATTCTTAGTTCATTTTTTTTCTCTTCAAGCACTTTGAGTATGTTATGCCAATGTCTCTGGCATCCATAATTTAGAATGAGAAGTCGTTTGTAACCTAACCATGGTCTCTTATGTGTAATGTATTGTTTTCTTCTTGCTACTCTCAGATATATCTTCTCTTTTTGGGTTTCAGATAGTATGACTATTGTGTCCTTAGACATGCTTGTCTTTGAATTTATACTGCTTGAGTTTCACTGAGATTGTCATATCTGTACATCTGTTTTCACCAATTTGATAACTTTTCATTTATTATTTATTTGAATATTTTTACCTCATTTTCTCTGCTTCTTCAGTAAATTGGACTTGTTTTTGTCCCACAGTCCTTAAGGTTGTGGTCATTCTTGATTTTTTTTCTTTTTTCTTCAGATTAGATAATTTCCATGACCTGATCTTCAAGTTTACTGTTCACTTTGTCACCCCCATTTTCCTGCTAAGCCCTTTCTATGATTTTTTAAAAAAATATAGGTACTAAACTTTTCTGAGATTTTCATTAGGTTCTTTTCCATTCCATTTCTCTGCTGAGATTCCCACCTTTTCATTCATTATGAGCATTTTTGTCTTCATGTAATTTAGCATAATTGATGATTATTTTAAAATTCTTTTCTCATAGTTCTAACACCTCAGTCACCTGTAGATTGAATTCTGTTATCTTTTATTTTGATAATGAGTGACAACTTCTTATTTCCTCATATGTCAAGTAATTTTGGATTGCATTCTTGTCATTTTAAACACAGGTTGTCTTTGGATTTTGTTATGGTCTCCTGAAGAGCATCACTGTTGTTTGCATGTTTTAATAGGCCATTGATTTAACAAGATTCAAACTTCAAACCCCATTTCATGAGTGGCAATTCAAAATCTCAGTTCAGCTGTGTTGCTTGAAGTCTGACACACACACACACACTCTCTCTCTCTCTCTCTCTCTCTCCAGCCAGAAATTTGCATAGAGCTCATACATAGAATTTGGGGCCACTCCTCCTTTCTGTTTCCTTCCCATCTTGAAATCTCTGCTACGAATGCCCAGAATAATTCTGGGGTTCCTAGCAGAGTTTTAGCCACTGTGAATGCTGTTATTATAATCTCTTCACAGGCTAAAAGCCATACAGTATAGGAAAATCAACCTTGCCATTCTTTTTTCTGAATGTAGACTCTCCTCTAGAAAAGTCCCTGCCTTTTGTTAAGTCAGTGTGTCACTCTCCACTATATTTAAGTAGATTTCTGCTTGTTTTTCTTTTTCTTCCTCTTCCCTTTCTCCTCTCTCCATTCTTCTTCTTCCTTCTTTTTCCTCTCCCTTTTCACTTCTCCTGAGTGCTTTTCTCCCTCATTTCTTGCTTCCTTCATTTCTCTCCTTTCTGTTTTATTTGCTTCCTTCTTCTTTCCTTCCTCCTTTCCTTCCTTCCTCCCTCCATCCCTTTTTCTTCCTTTTGTTTTTCCTTTCCCTTCCCTTCTTTCCTTCTCTTCCCTTCCCTTCTTCCCATCCTTTCCCTTCTTCCTTTCCCTTCCTTGTCCTTCCTTCCTTCCTTTTTCCCTTCCTTCCTTCCTATATTTCTACCTTCTTTCCTCCATCCCTTCCTTTCTCCCTCCCTTCATTCTTTCCTTCCTCCCTTCATTCTTTCTTTTATTTTTTCCTTCCTTCCCTCTTTCTCACATTCCCTTTCTTCTATGTTTTGTTCTTTTCTTTTATTTCACCAGAATTCATCATTGTTATCAGCAGAAGGATAGGGTATGGTAGGAGATTCAAGTTAAAGCAAATCTTAGGATGATAACACATGCTTCTTTGACATCCAACAAAAAACAAATCTTTTAATATTCTAACCTGAATAATAGATATGTTCTCATAGTTATAAGATAAACCACATATACTAGTCCATTTTCACACTGCTAATAAAGACATACCCAAGACTAGGTAATTTATTAAAAAAAAAAAAGGTTTAATGGACTCACATTTCCATGTGGCTGGTGAGGCCTCATAATCATGGCAGGAGATGAAGGAAGAGCAAAGGGACTTCTTACATGGAGGCGGGTAACCTCCATGTAAGTGAAACCCCTTATAAAACCATCAAATCTTGTGAGACTTATTCAAGACCATGAGCATAGTATAAGGGAAACCGCCCCCATGATTCAGTTATCTTGCACTGGGTCCCTCCCACAACATGTGGGAGTTATGGAAGCTATAATTCAAGATGAGATTTGGGTGGGGACACAGTCAAACCATATGATCATAATCTATTTTATATAAAATAGTGTTATAGTTGAATAAGAAATAATTTCCAGCAGCATTTTCAAAGCTATTCTAGGCTGTTCTTACATCACTATAGGAGAATATCTGAGACTAGGTAATATATAAGAAAGGAGCTTTAATTGGCTCACAGTTCTACGGGCTGTACCAAAAGCATAGGACCAGCATCTGCCTCTAGGCAATCTCAGAAGCTTACGATCATGGTGGAAGGTGAGAGGGGAACAGGCATTTCACATGGAGGGGGCAGGAGCAAGACAGCAAGGGTGTAGCAGTTGGGGTGGCCACACATGTAAACAACCAGATCACAAAAGAACTCACTCAATATCATGAGGACATCACCAAGACATTAGAAATTCACACTCATGGCCCAAATACCTGCACCAGGACCCACCTCCAACATTGGGAATTGCATTTCAACATGAGATTTGGGCAGGGACAAATGTCCAGACTATATCATTCCACTCCCCCCCACCCCAATCTCACATCCTTCTGACATTTTAAAACACAATCATGCCTTCCCAATAGCCTCCCGAAGTCTTAACTAATTGAAGTGTTAACCAAAAGTCCAAATTCCAAAATGTAATCTGAGACAAGGCAAATCCCTTCCACCTATGAGCCTATAAAATAAAAACAAGTTATTTACTTCCAAGATACCATGGAGGTACAGGAACTAAGTAAACCTTCTTGTTCCAAAAGGGAGAAATTGGCCAAAAAAAGAAAAAGGGCCTCCAGACCCCATGCTAGTTTGAAACGAAGCAGGGTAAGTCATTAAATCTTAAAGCTCCAAAATATTCTCCTTTGACTCCTTGCCCCATATCCAGGGCACACTGGTGTGAGGGCTACAAGGCTCCCAAGGCCTTGGGCAGCTCCACCCTTTGGCTTTATAGAATTCGGACTTCACTGCTGTCACAATTTGGTGTTGAATGCCTGTGGCTTTTCCAGGCACAGGGTGTAAGCTGACAGTAGATCTACAATTCTGGGGTCTGGAAGAGAGTGGTCTTCTTTCCACAGCTCCACCAGGTAGTGCCCCAGTGGAGACTCTGTGTGGGGGCTCCAACCCCACATTTCCCCTGGCACTGCCCTAGTAGAGGTTCTCTGTTAGGGCTTTCTCCCTGTAGCAGGCTTCTGCCTGGACACTCAGCCTTCTTCGTATTTTCTCTGAAATCTAGGTGGAGGTCCCCAAGCCTCCTTTTCTCTTATACTCTACATGCCTGCAGGCTGAACACTACAGAGCAGCCGCCAGGGCTTATAGCTTGCATCCTCCAACTGGCAGCCTGAGCTATACCTGGACCCCTTTGAGCCATGGCTGGAGCTGGAGTGGCCAAGATGTGGGGAGCAGTGTCCTGAGTTTCTGTAGGGTAGTGGGGTCCTGAGCCTGGTCCCCAAAAGCATTCTTCCTTCCTAGGCCTCTGGGCCTGTGATGGGAGGGGCTCCTGTGAAAGTCTCTAAAATGCCTTTGAGTCCTTTTTCCCACTGTCTTGGCAATCAATAACTGGCTCTTTTTCAGTTATGCAATTCTCTTTAACAAGTGGTTGCTCCACAGCCTGCTGGAATTTCTCCCCTGAAAAAGCTTTTTCTTTGTCTGCCACTTGGCCAGTCTGCAAAATTTTTAAACTTATATGCTCTGCTTTCTGTTTAAATATAAATTCCAAGTTTAAGTCACTTCTTTGCTCCCACATCTGACTGCAGGTTGTTAAAAGCAGCCAGGCCACATCTTGAATGCTTTGCTGCTTATAAGTTTCTTCTGCCAAGTATCATAAATCATCACTCTTAAGCTCAAACTTCCACAGATCCTAGGGCATAGACAGGACGCAGCTGTGCTCTTTGTTAGGGTATAATATGCATGACCTTTGCTCCAGTTTCCAGAAAATTCCTCCTTTCTATCTGAGATCTCTTCAGTCTGGACTTCACTGTCCACATCACTATCAGCATTCTGGTCACAACTATTTAACCAGTCTCTAAGAAGTTCTGAACTTTACCTCCCCTCATGTTCCTGTTTTCTGAACCTTCCACACTCTTCCAATCTCTACCCATTACCCAGTTCCAAAGCTTCTCCCACATTTTCAGCGTTTTGTTTTGTTTTGTTTTTATAGCAATGCCCCACTCCTCAGTACCAATTTTTTGTTAGGCCATTCTGTTAGGCATTGTTATAAAGGAATACCTGAGACTGGGCAATTTATAAGAAGGGAGGTTTAATTGGCTTACCGTTTTGCAAGCTGTCCAGGAAACACAGTGCCAGCATCTGCTTCTAGGGGAGCCTCAGGAAGCTTCCAGTCATGGTGGAGGCAAACAGGGAGCAGGTGTCTGATACAGCAGCAGCAGGAGCAAGTGAGCGGAAGTGGGGGTGGTGGTTGTTTAAGTGTGTGCCATGAGAGAGAGTGAGGGGACTGGTCAAGTGTATGGCACACACTTGAACAACCAGATCTCACAAAAACTCACCGTCATGAGGGTAGCGCCAAGCCACGAGGGATCGGGCTGATGGCCTAAACACCTCCCACCAGGCCCTGCCTCCAACACTGGGGATACATTTCAACACAGGATTTGGGCAGGGGCACCTACTCAAAGTATATCAACAACCATTTACTCACTTTCCTTTTTATAGAAAAGATACCAGACGACAAGCAAACATTTTTTCTATCTAAAGTATTTAATATTCTCATTTGTTTTAAATAGCCTTATTTTTAATGCCTCATACAAATATCTTGGAGAAAGAAATTTGAAAGTATGTCTGCCAAGGCCACCACTGTCAGGTCAGCAATAGTTTTCAAACGCCATCAACTTTTAATAAACCTTGGTAGCCTGTTCTACCCCTAAAATTAGAAAAACAGTAATAAGAAGCTGATTTTAGGGTAGAAAAATAATGTAGCTAGTGATCTTTGTAAATAAGCAGAATTTAAGACAAGTGAGCAAGAATTTAGCTTGGGCAGAGATTAATGGATAAAAGAGATTTTATCATCCTTAATGAGATCTGAACAGGACTGTTCTTCCAATTTATTAGAAGAGTAGTCATTAAATTAAGGATAAAATATTAGCACCTACCAGGGTTTCTCTACTCTTAGTCAATTGGCAATGGCCATAGTGTTTAAGAACAACATTGTTATTTATAATGAGGTGATAAAAACAAAATTAATGGCCCTCAAAAGAAAGAATGAGCTGTGATTACAGCTCTTGACATACTAAGAGCTTACTGTGGCACGCAAAGAGGCATGAGAGTGCATGTCGCATAGAAAGGTTGGTCCCCATGTACTTCTGTGTAGATATATATTTGCCAGGCATAGATATATACATATATATGTGTATATATATATATATATATATATATATACACATTTATATACACACACACACACACACATTATATTCTTACATAACACTTTTGAGTCTTATCTAAAGGAGATTTTGTATGTGGCCATAAGTATATTAGAATATCCTAAGTCCTGATGTAATCAATCATTTTATTGGTAAATGAGCAAATGTATAATTTTGTCCCATGAAAATGTTATTTTTATTTATTTATTTATTTATTTATTTTTGAGACAGAGTATCTCTGTGTGGCCAAGGCTGGAGGTCAGCGGCACAATTTCAGCTTACTGCAACCTCTGCCTCTGGGGTTCAAACAATTCTCCTGCTTCAGCCTCCCCATTTGTTGGGATTATAGGCATGCGCCACCACGCCCGGCTAATTTTTGTATCTTTAGTAAAGTTGGGGTTTCACCATTTTGGCCAGGCTGGTCATGAACTCTCCTCAAGTGATTCGCCTGCCTTGGCCTCCCAAAGTGCTGGGATTTCAGGCATGAGCCACTGCACCTGGATGAAAAGGTTATTTTATGAACAAATTATGTATAGGAGTAGCTAATATATCACCAAAGATGGTCTCAATGGCTCATCCAGACTGTAATCTGAAGACTTCAATAATCATTTGATAAATATGCGTGATTTTTATAGTTTAATGAGAAAAATAAACTGACAAATTCTATTGTCTTTTTTCGATTCCGCGTTACAGTGAGATTTAATCCCTGCCTGCTTTCATTTGCAGGTGCCATAGCACCCAAGTGTTGGAACTGTGGTACATTTCAGAAGCGTGAAGTACTGTTTCTCAGCTTTTGCTCTGGGTACTGTAGCCTTTTCTGTTTTCTGGTCCATCCAGTCCCCAACTTTCACTGCTCGGCTACTCTGATTCTGTAGCAGCCTTTGTATTTTAGCTTTCCCCTTTGTCTCCTCTTGTTCTTTTGATGAGATGAATAAGCCTATGGATGGTTTACTTTTCAGGCTCTTTTGTACTTTGGTTTTCCTGATACTCATTAGTGTAGCTGGTCTCAGATGTGCCTCTCCTCCTGAATTTCAGTATCTACGTATACCCTGCTCCGCTTCCGTTATTCATCTAAATTCTGACTTTCAGCTTCATCATACTTTTTATGGACTTAGTTTTGCTTCTGGGGCAGTTTCTGGTATACACAGCAAGCTTGTTTGTCACTCCTGGCTTGTTCTCAGCTGCTCAAGCAACTTTGAGGACTTTGCTTTGTCTTTAGGCTATGGCATCCCTCATTTTGATCCTACAGCTGACTCTGGAATTCTATTTCCTGCCTCTCATGTTCTTTCTTTTTCTTTATCACCATAATTTCAATACCATGTGCCTCTATTTTGGTATTTGGTATTAACCTGATGGGGCAGAAAATTAAAATAAATAAAAAATAGCAGTCCTAATACATATCCTCCAGGATGGTATCATCCATTTGCTACCACTTTTCATGACTGTGCACCCATCTGTATTATTGAGGTTCCTTGCTTATTATCCCTGACTACATGACTCAGTTTGGAAGAGTATTTAAAGAACAGTGGATTGTTATACTGTTGAAATTACCTTGCTTTTTATATGTCTCATTAATCATTATGTGAATACTGGTTATTGCCCACTTTGGGGATGCCCTGGGGCCCCCGTTATGGTTCACTGTGGGGTGACTGCTACTGAGTGAAGGAGGTACGCCGTGGGCTGCCAGGCAGATACCAACATTCTTTGGTGCTTGGGAGGGAAGAGCTCATCATGTCCCTCATCTGCAGTTTAATCTTCAGACCTATCAAAATTCCCACTCTTCTTCCTATGCGCAAGTTGTGACTGTAATTATACTGGGGTTGGTGTCTAGGTAGGAAAAAAAGAACTTGTGAAGGCCAGGTATGGTGGCTGACTCCTGTCATACCAGTGCCTTGGAAGACCTAGTCAGGAGGATTGCCTGAGGCCAGGATCTTGAGTCCAGCCTCTGCAACATCGTGAGACATGCATCTTTACAGAAATAATAAATGAAAGCTGGGCATGGTTACCCATGCCTGTAGTCCCAGCTACTTTGGAGGTGGAAGTGGGATCAGTTTGAGGCTGAAATGAGCTATGATCGCACCACCACACTCCAGCTTGGGTGAAAGAGCACGATCCTGTCTCTAAAACAAACAAACAATCAAACCCCTCTTTTTCCTGGAAGCATCTTCTTGAGAGACAGAATCTGGAAGTTATTGACCGATTTAAGCAAAAGGGTTAATTATTTCAGTACTTCCTGGTAGATGACTGACAATTCACTTTGTTTTTCATAGGACCGTTTTATTTGTTTATTTTTTGGTCTTTTTAATATCTTTGTAGAAGCCATCTCTTTCAGTGCAAATAAACACACCAGTCTTCATAAAAATGGTCGTTGGTATTACTGGGTGGTTGTTCCCTATAAATGCTAAAGTTCTTTATTATTTAAACAATTTGCATGGAATAAAAACCACCCACTCTTTCACTTGTGTTTCTGGGGAGATAGTTCTGAGGGAGGAGTTTTGTTTCCTAAGCTGAGGGCCTCCTCCTGTCAGAACCAGGTAGATAGTGTGTGAGACTTTTGAAGCTGTTTGAGGAGCAGTGGAGGCTGCAGGTATGTAGATGTGTGTCACTTACACACTCACACACACGTCCCATAATAAAACTATGGGCTTGGGACTGAAAGTGAGAAATCCCACTGTCCACTCCACAAAGAGACCTAAAATTTATACTCACTGCTGTGAATTTTTGTTGTCATCCTAATTTTCTTCTTTTCAGAGTAAAACCTGAAAAGGAAGAAATGAAGATAATACGTCACAAAACATGAAAATCAGGAGAGAATTTTAACTTTCCTTTCATTCTCAGAAAAAATACATACATAAATAAAAACACACACGTGTACATACATACACATATATGTAAAGTGTAGCCGAGAGATCTCTTAACAAGGATGCCCTTAACTTTTGTCTTCCAGGACTGTGACAGTGTTTATGATGACCCGTCACTGAAAGGATAAGAGTTTTTGATTTGCCTGAACTATTTTTTTCCTGGACACGTCAGGTTCTAAAGGCTTTGTGGAGCCACTAATAACAACAGACAACCTTGCTGTCGTGTTACTATGTTCATCTCTGTAATGTAGTTTTGAGCCCTTTGGAGACTCTCATAAACAGAAGTTTCATCTGAAATGGCTGCTGTTAAGATTCCTATTTATGGTGTAGTGCATATTTTATTTTTAAAATAATTCCATTGTTTGTCAGCATAACAGATGGAATTTTAAAATAATTTTCCAGTAGTAGGAAATGTATTATTTTTTGATGTCTGTGTTTACAATGATTTTAATAAAGTGCTAAGGACTTCACATAGGTGTTTTTTTTTTTTTTTTTTTTTTTTTTTAATAACCCTTTGACCATTTGGAGCTGTCAAATACAATTGGGGTGAGCTAATCGCTCTCATTCCTTTTGCTTGGTCACGCAGTATGAACCACATCAGACAGCGACCATTCTGCCCCTTCTAGAATTCCTGGGAAGATCAGACCACAGTCTCCTTTAATGATTCATCCACTCCTGTGCTCAGCAAACCAGACTGTCGGAATTTCTTATTATACATACCTTAAAGCTTGTACTTACCTCATATCTTTTTCCCCTTGTTTTCCACAGTTTGAGAACCTGCTTACTCTAACAGTTTTTTACACACTTAAAGGTTGTTTTTTAAATGTTATTGCTATGATTAAATTTTTTAATAACAATTTTTTAAGGTAAGCGATCTTAAGCATTTCAATATTTTTTGTATGTCTTATTTTCCACTCTAACATGTGTCTGTTTTGGTATATAACTCATATTCATCATCAGAATTATTATAAAGCTTCATCGTTTGCAAGGCACTTTCCTATTCATGTTCTCTTTCATTTGGTCCTTCCAAGAGCCTTGTGATACACAGGGAGATGGTTAGGCCAGACAGGAATGAATCTGGAAGGAGGGTGAAGTTATTCTAATGTGAACTGAAGAATCTTACAGAGGAGGAGATAGATATGAGAGCATGAAATGGTGCTACGATTCGGTATTTCTTTTGCCAGGCAATACAGGAGAGATGTATCTGCCTAGGGTAGCTCCCCTGTTCACACCCACTAATTGTCATATCAAAATCAAAGCCCCTCATTTTGCAGACTCTTCTAGTTGGCTGACACTAAATTCCACTGTAATCGAGCTGGTGCACAAAGGTACAGCAAGTTGCATGTGCACATACAGATCTGTATAAATGAAATGTGTTGGTTACCCACATTGTGGCTACGAGGTGCTCTTCATTCTCCCCTCCAATTTGTTTCCCTTCCATTTTCTATCCAGTCCCTCTTTCACTAGGTGGGTAGGGAGAGAGGGGAGTTCAGACTTGTCATTATATTAAGATATCTGGGACAAAGTTAGCTCACAAAATGTTGAAGTCACCTCCATTTACGTAAACTTCAGATAAGTCATTTCTCCATTATTTTTTTCTGAGTAACACTGAATATAATTTAAAAGCTGAATGTTTTATGTTGTATTAAGAAATAAGAATTATTTACAAAGAACTAAAGAACAAAGAGAGAAACCGAGTCCTGGAATGTTTAAAACCCTAGAACCTCGTTACGCCATGATGAGACCAGGTTACGTAACAGAAGCTCGGGTCGTGTCTCCACGGTGAGGTGACTGGCAGATGATGGGTTGTGCTTTGAGCTTGCTGGGGACTGCCTGCTTGTCTCCAGCTTGAGGAACAAGAAAGTCTAAAACGCTATTAGGGTTTTTCTGTTAGATACCCAATGGCAAAAATTTCTCCCAGTCCCCTGTCCCACAAAGAAAATACGTCTTTTTGAAATTGGAAACTTTGAAGGAAGATTTATTTTTGGGTTTATGAAACCCGAAAACGCCATCCGGTGCTTTGGGGTTTGCAGGCTGGTGGCTTTGACAGTCCTAAGTTTGGACTGGCCCCCATTCCCTCTTCTAGAATTCAGTCTCTATATTGATACCAAAAAGCCTAGTCTTCTAAACTTACCGGATAACTTGTAAAAATCAGTAGGATTTAGGAGAGTATACCTGTGACTTTGAAAGGGCAGCTTTACTGTTTGTTACATGCTGCATTAAAGAGTCCAGTTTGTGAACTGCGAGCCTCCTCTCTGCTTAGCTTTCTTGCAGGAGCGCTGTGTAATTTTGGTTTTGTTTTGACAGTTGGTGACCTTTGACCCCTCTGAGTAAAATGTTTAGGCTGAGGAAGACTGAAAAGAGCTTTCAGATGGGATATTTCCAACCTCTTTCAAGCTAGAGCCATCTTCCCCTCAGCACAGCAAACCCTTATATAGAAGTGGTTTCAGCCTCTCTCCAGTGTTCTGGTGGAACAAATCAGATCAAAGCCTTTCTTAATATGTTTGAAAAATGCACATCCGCATTGCAGAGCAAAAACATGTTATGGAAATCAATAATATCATATTCAGGCAGCCCTAACTTCAAAGTGAATCCTATGTGTGTTCTCAATTTCAAAAGAAAATGGGGAAAATGAGAACAGGGTGCATAAGTTTTCTCTGCTTAATTCTATTTGTAACTGAGCTGAGATATCGAATGTCTCTTTACTGCTTTTTGACGGGTCCCTAAGGACTCTGGGCGTAGGGCAATCTGCTTATTAATTGCCTGCACCTGTGATAATCTTGAGCACTTAAGTTACAAGAGTGGCAAACTTTCTTCTACTCCATGCTTTGGAATGCAAATTATTTACATTTTATTGAAAAAGTAGCATTTTAGAGGAGAATATAAAATGAGAAATGCAAAGATAACATAGATTAACCTTGCAAATTCTGTCATTGAAAAGAAAATTGTTTTTGAATTGATAGTTTGTTTTTTCCCCCATTGTTAGTTAAACAATATTTGTTGAGCTCCCATTACAAGGCTGTCTGTCATTTTCCAAGGTACAGTATGATCATATTTGTAAATTATACAATGTTTGGGGGTAGGATTGAATTTTTCAACACATTGAATATGCTTCATAATAATATTCGAACACATAATTGTATGTGTAATTTTATGCATTTACTTATTTAGTATGTAACATCAATACTTACTTGACACCTGCATCATGCATGCATATATTCTCTTATTTACTGCAAAGTAAATATTAACCATATTTTGCTGGAAGGATTGTATAAAAATTAATTGACTGGTTTACTCTTCTTTTTTTCTCTGTGCATCTTTCCTGGAATGGTGATGGTGAACTGTAATATTGTGGTATCCAGGTTCAGGATTCAAAATTCAAAAGGAGATGCCCAGGGGCTGAGTCTTGATATCCAGTCTGCTTCTTAACTTGGCTGTTACCTGTTGAATGTCATGTCAAAGGTCAGGCAGGGCAATATGGTTCTTTCCACCGCAATGTCTCTTATTTTGCTTCTCAATATCTAATACATTTACTTGCTTGCAACCTTTTCCCAACATAGTGTAAACATGTCAAAGTTTATGTAATAGACTGAGATGAAACTGTTTAAACTGTGGGTTTTAAATGATACTGCACAGTCATTTGTTTAGAAAATGGGGAGACTCCAAGTTGACCAGATATGATATACTCAGATACTCATCTAAATTGATCCCGGACCTGGCTCATCTGTGAGTGACTTTTGGTTACCACAACTGCCTGTCGTTTCAACTTAAGCTTCAAAAATGCATCAAGGATTCTGATAAGCTTTCTTTAAGTTTACTTTTAGATAATTCCCCCAGATGTAGCTTATAGACTAAAGTGTGCCTCTTGACTCTTTACAAAAGAAAATTTCATCCCCTGCAATGATTCCTGCTTATGCTGCTCAGTAACTGGGGTTGTAAAGAGGCAGGCTGACTTGGACTGCTGTCCTTTGGACTATGTTGGAATTGGCAGGAAAGAAAAGGTAAGCGTTGTTAATTGAGTACACAGATAGAAGCTCAGGATTATGGAGCCACTTTTCACTGGCTCCTTTCTTTCTTATCTCTATATCCTAGCTGTCAAGTGTTATAACAGTATTTTTGAGTTTTGACAGTAGCATCAATTTCCGTTTTCTTAACTAGTAGGACCAAGTAAACTCCACCCTGGGGATTACTGTCCTTCAGTCTGCTGATTAATTTGGTCAATGTTTGCCATAGTTTTTTTAGAAAGGCACGTTTAAAAAAATTACATGATGTAGAGTTAGATGAGCCCTCAGAATCCTGACTCAAGGATTTATCTCTGAAATTGTGATACATACACCTCTGAGATCTCTCTCTCTCTCTCCACACACACACAAACACACATATATAAAATCATGTATGGCCACTGGTGTTTTTAAAAAACTTTTATTTTTCATCAAGAAACAGCAAAAAAAAATTCTGCCCAGTCATTCAAGTTAGCAGATTTGTCTTTTCTCCACAATTCATCAATCAAGTTCTAATTAGTTCCAACAAATCTACTGAAAAGAATTTTCTAAAAAAAAAAAAAAGAAAGAAACCTGGGTGTGGTGGCTCATGCCTGTAATCCTGGCATTTTGGGAGGCTGATGCGGGCAGATAGCTTCAGCTCAGGAGCTGGAGACCATCCTGGCTAACACTGTGAAACTGCATCTCTAATAAAAATACAAAAAATTATCCAGGTGTGGTGGCACACGCTTGTAGTCCCAGCTACTTGGGAGGCTGAGGCAGGAGAATCGCTAACCTGGGAGGCAGAGGTTGCAGTGAGCTGAGATCATGCCACTACACTCCAGCCTGGGTGACAGAGCGAGACCCTGTCTCAAAAAAAAAAAAAAGAAAAAGGAAAAATGAAAGCAATTTTATTCCACCATTCCAGTGAGGTTTGCAAACTGGGGAGATGTAAGCTTGGGTGCAAAACAAAGATGTGTTCCAAGAGAACAAAGAGGGTTTGTGTTTTATAGAGGGAGTTCTTCCACTTCCCACACTGGTGCCTTCCTTAATGGTGATTGCTTGGCACTTGTTGAATTCTGACTGGGTGATGCAGGTTGCGCTCTAATGGTTGATTCAGATGGTATGGACGGGAATAGAATGCAACAAAAGTCCTAAAGTTAAGTGAGTGTGGGAGTTATCCAGAATCACAGAGGGCATGTGTGACTTCTGGTCAGCAAATGGCTGTTTGGCACTGTTTTGAAATTAGGTCCAGTTAGCCGCTGAAGATCTGTCTTGAAGGATTGGTTGATTCAGGGTTCACATTTGTAAGCACCAGACAAGGTTTGTTACTATTCCCTGCCTCATTAAATGCTTCATCATTGGGTCTTCTTCATTTGTTTTTTGACCACTAAATTTTACCAATGCAAACCACAGTTTCCTTCAAACCCGTAACAAGAGTTTTCTAGCCTTGACCTCTTGATCATTGGTTTGGGATTTTTATAATCACATATAACCATGGTTTTCTGCAATATTATGGTAAAAATCTCAGTCAAGTTGTTTGTAAAGGGAGTGGGGAAGCTGTATTTTTAGTATTACAGTGACCCCTGGGTCCTGGGTAAAGTGCAGTTGCAGAAAAAGAAGTCATGACCAGTTGAGGAACTTTGGCCTTTGGCTCAGAAATATGTCTTGATGGGTTTCTGGCTGAATTTCCTCAGAGATTCATAGTACAATAAAACTGACAAGCATGAGTTTTTCTCATATGTTTATAATGTAGTTTCTCAACAATATGCGAACATAGTTGAAGCATTAGAAATAATCTTGAGATTCCTGAAGTTCACACACATTTGTCTGACCTCAACAAATGCTATAAGCAAGGAATGTGGAATCCCTAGTTCAGAAAAACTGAATTAAATGAGATAATGTATGTTAAAGTACTCTGTGGCTTATAACTTCTATCCAGATGTTATATTTACAGTTTGATAATTTTCTTTTGCTTCCATGAAACAACGTTCAAGTTAGGTCAGTGTTTATTCATATGTCGTTAGTGAAACACAAATTGAATGGGGTTTAAAATAAGAATTGACTCCTTTCTTGTTTCTAAGTACCAGAGAAATCTGTTGTTTCTGCCTATGCAGCATTCCTTTTATCCCTATTGCTGAGGAACGTTGTTGTTTATATGTCAAGAGTCATTGATTCTCCATCTGAGTCTGTGGTTTTCGAGTGTGGCTCATTCTATTATCCAACTCCATAGATGGACAGTAATCTTAACCTGACCAATTAGAATTCTCTGTGATTAGTTCATGGATGGGCATAGGACTGATGCTTGCTCAGTGATAATCATCTAGAACCTCCAAAAGAAGTAACCTTATAGTTTCTGGTATGTATGTTTTTGATTGTGTGGGAGCAGCCTGCCTGAAACGAATCCAACATGAGGAAGAGAGGGATGAAGAAAGGAGACACTTTCCTGTTGACAAAAGTCAAGCTCCCGCGTCTACCGCATCTACCAGTGCTCAAAGTCAGTTCTCTTGAATTTCCCAGCTATGTGATCCAATAAACATCTCCATCTTTTTGTCTCTTTGTTTAATTAGTTCCAGAGAAGTTTCTGTTACTGACAGTGGCATGCTCTATTTTAGTCCCCCTCTGTCGTTCATTGACTGGCTAAGTAGCTGTGTTCCCTTGGGCACGCCACCTAAATTTTATCAGATTGTTTTCCCATCTGTAAAATGAAATTGCATAACTTAGATCTCAAACAGAAAGCATATGGCACACTGAAATTAGAATACTGCAAGGAATATTTATTAATAAAGGTGTGGGAATTGGGTAGGATTAGATGAGCTGCTAACACTCCAGCTCCAAAGGGATGGGAGGAGGAGACGTATCTGAACCTGAACAGACAGTCTCGCAGAGGACGACACCTTGAAGGAATAGTGAGCTGTGTCCTGGACAAACTTAACAGGAAGGAACCCGGGGAATAAATTTGCTGTCTTCTGTCTCCTTCCTGCTATCCACCTCCTGTGAGGATTTCCCACTTGCTAAACCCAGCAGAAAGGCAGAAGGAAGACAGCCTGTTGATGTGGTTCATGGAGCACATCCCGTGGAGGAAAACAAAACAACAACAACAACAACAACAAAACAAAAGTGGGGTGAGTGGACCTGGAGGGACATATCAGATGACCTTGAACTTGGCTTCTGTTTCCAAAACTAAATAGTAATCAATGAAGGAGGTGGAATGAAGTGAGTTTGAGATTAACTTGGATCGATGTAAATATGTGAGAAAAGAGGAGGAAAATATTCGAATTTGTTTTGTTGTTCTTTTTTCACATTTAACATTTCAATTCATAAAGTTCAATTAATGTCATTTTATTACTTCTAATGACATGGACAAAAAGGGTGAACATATTTGCTAGAGAAATTAGATAATACCATTGTTCAAGTTGTTCTTGAAAGTTTCTTTCAATAATTGGAATGGGATTTTACCTGAGCATCAATTTTAAAAGTAGAAAAAAAAAAACTAATTTCATTTCACCTACAGTGGAGTTATATGGCTTTAAATTGCTCAACTACATGGGCTTAATAAAAGTACAAAAAACAGACACTTTTTTTTTTCCTTTCTTGTTTCCAATATAGCTGTTAAATGCAGACCTGGTATTTCATCTGGTTTCTCTGTTGATGAAACAGTAATTTGTTTCAGTGCTGGAAGAAAAGCTGACTGTGTGAAGCTTATTTAGAGACAGTGAGGTTTGTACAAAACCAGGGATATTGTTCTTCATAGGCAACTTAAGGAATGTTCGAGAGTGACTTTTACTCTACCTAGTTTTTTCCCCACTGACTTAATTGTTGAGTAGGATGTGTCTCCACTGCATGGCACATAGAATGCTCAGGGAGAAAATAATACTTTTGCATAACGATATGTAGGTCTTATTAATTTACAAAATGCTCACTCAATTCCTTTTATCGGAACTGTGTCCTTATAAATGTGAAGTATAAATGCATGCATGTTAACACGTAGCATAGAAAGTCCACCTCCTTCTTCTTGGGAGCGACAGCCTATGTCTCTAGCAAAATGAGCAGGTCAGGCTCCTCCTGTCCTGCCTTGCTGCCTTCCTCCTGTACTCTGATCTAGGGAGGTCCACATATGGCCAATGGCAGAAGTGCCCACTCAGTGTACATGCACCTTGTGCATGGTCCAAAATGCAATTCTGCAGACCCCTAAGACTCTGTTTTGGCCACTGTGAGTTGCAAAGTACGCAGTATCTCAAAATTTTATTCATTCCCAAAGGCATTCCCCACAAGGCGTTCAGCTTACTGCAGTAAAAATAGACTTCATTGGAAAAGAATGCAAACATATGGTTTTCATTGTCTTCACAAACTTAATTAGAAATCTTACCAAATTAATTGAAGTATATTCTCAAATAAAATTTTTTATTAGTTGCTCAAGGAATATCTACAACATATAAAGGAAAACAATAACTAACCTGGAGGACTTGCTCTAGGCAATTTCTGCATAGTGACAGACAATGCAACACTGGCCACACTTATTACCATTTGCATTGGGGCCATTTCCCATCACTGCCATTTGCATTTGTGCACTCTGTGCACAAATTCCTTAAACACAATGGATGATTTCAAAGCTATTGACTATGACCCAGAAAAAAAAATAATCCAGCTTGTATTACTTGTGAGAAGTATGAAGTTTGGTTTCAAACTAAAAATAGCTGTTTTCTTTTCTTTTTTTTTTTTTTTTTTTTTTGTTACTGCAGCAGATATTGAATACACATTGTCACATTTACATTTCTACTCACACAACAGCATAGGTTAGGGTTAATATCCTTATTATTATTATTTTTTGAGACAGGGTCTCACTCTATCACCCAGGCTGGAGTGCAATGGCATGATCTCAGCTCATTGCAACCTCTGCTTCCCAGGTTCAAGTGACTCTTCTGCCTCAGCCCCCCAAGTAGCTGGGATTACAGGCACACACCACCATGCCCAGCTAATTTTTGTTTTTAGTAGAGGCGGGTTTTCACCATGTTGGCCAGACGGATCTCAAACTCCCAACCTCAAGTGATCTGCCTGCCTCAGCTGCCCAAAGTGCTGGGCTTACAGGTACGAGCCACTGCGCTTGGCCTACTTTCAGTTTTTATCTGGAAGTTTATGTTGATTTTAAATAATTTTTTTTATCATCTAATCTTTCTTAAGTAAAATTTTCCTGAAAGATTACTTTTAAATCACACTATTTCTTGGCGATGTACTTTTGTGTATGTGTTGCCAAGAAGAGAAAGATAAGTTGCTGCCGTACAACGATGTTCGTGCGTATTAATAAAGAAAAGGGGAGGAATGAATTTGTTGGCAAATCTTTGGGATGTGGAAGATAAATCTGGCTCATGCTTCTTATCAGTTAGTTAATTTGTGAAGTTTTTAAATTCTATTCCAAACTATGGTGAGTAATTGAAATGCAAAGCTTGGCCCTGGCTTCCTTTAGTATTTTGATGGGCATTTGTAAGTAGCTCTTTAGTATTTAGCAATTTCTAAAGATTACAGGTTGTCTGAAACCCAAGATAATGAGCAATGTAGAAACACCCCTTACGTATTCTTCTTTTCATATCTTATTTCTTTTTCTGGCATTTCTAATGAGATCAGAATAACTGAAGACATAGAAACAGATATCTATGGCTGGCTCATGGTAGGAGGGTGGGTATTTAAGTTTGTTTTAGTTTTGAACTCAGGAGTAACTGATGTTTGTCATGAGCTGCCTGGAGGTTACCTGATTCCAGCTGGTGCCAGCTCAACTCTGAATTGCAGGGATTTATGGAACAGAGAGTCTGGAAGGCAGTGTACCTGGCTTTCTGACTGGTGAAGGTTTAAAAAGCAAGTAGCTAGGGACAGGTTTTCTTTCCAACACAACTTCAATATTTGTGGAAGTTACCTTTTTTTCTAGTTATCTTGTTGCCTGCATATCATTTGTAACTTTTCATGGACATTCTTGTGGTTCCCAAATTAATTTAGGCAGCTGTGATGTAGCATTTGTGGTGTTTATGGTGTGATAGTAACAGTGACAATGTTTGAAGGTTTGTTTGTTGTTTGAGAGTTGAGAATGTTCAGCTCAACCATGCCACCACTCCCCCTTGTTTGCTTATACAACTGATCAGTTACGGTTGAATTAAGTTGATAAACACACGAGTTTAGAGCTTTCCTCAGCCTCCCCAGGACTCCTATGATTAACATTACTTAGGTGGCATTTGGGAAACTGACAATGGTTCAAGTGACTCATGAATGGAGAATAAAATTCTCTGTTGCAGTTCACCTGAAAAATGAACTTGGCTTTGAGTATTAGCAATAGAATACCCAACTTTTATCTTGAGGTGCTTTAAAGCAAAATATCTTTGAAACATTTGTTTATTTTACTGATTTATGTATTTTGCAATTTTAGAACTAAAATGAATATTCTTTGAGGGAGAAAAAAACCACTGGAAGTGACGTTTTTGCTAAGAACTGAAGAGTTACTATTTGTTTTCAAATAGGGAGAAATGCTTCATGTGCTATTCTTCACAGAGACCCTTGGTTCATTTCACAAATAATTTCTCAAAATATGAGATTTTTTTTTTGTGTGTGAAGCAAAGTGAAAGTCCTAAGTTGTGCATCTAAATTGTCTGGAACAAGCTCTAACTGGGTATTTGTTGCAGGAAGATTCTTGACATTCTTGAAGTATTTGGTAGAAAAATGAATTTACTTATAATAATAATCAGCTAAATGCTATCTAAAGTAGACAGCTTTGATTTTGAACTAGGTCTTCTACTTGTCCAAATTTGACCATCATGAGACGGAAGAACAAGGTGTGTGCATGTGCGAATTGGCAGGGTAGAAGAGCACTGGAGCAGTAAAGTAATTTGTTTCTTATCTTTTATACTCACTGCTATAGACTACTTATCTCTGTATACTCATGTTGATTTAGAAATGAGGGGTTTGCAAGCTGTTATGTCTTGCACAACTCCTCATTGCTTACTATCACCATTAGAAGCAGAAGATCTAAAACTCTTGGCTGGAGTGGCAAGAAAAGTCATCACTAGATTCTTGATCATTAGTTAGGCCCTAGTTAGATAGCATACTTTCTGCCATAGCTCTGTAAATGCCTCATGAATTGCAAATTTGTTATGAGCCCAAAATGGATGCTTTATCAGTAACATTCATTGCTATCAAAGTGCTTTTGTAAACAATTAAACAGTGCCTTGAACTTTCCCATACTATACTACTATCTTAATTGGTAAAAGGCAACATGAATTTGGGATAACTGAGGCCAGCCTTTGAATGACTGAACTAGACAGTGAAAAAATAACAGGCTATGACCAGGATTATCTTGCATTGAAGATAATTTTGGCATCACCCATACTGTAATGTATCAATACATTTATTCAAACTTAAATGTTAACATATATACTGTGAACACTTCTTCTTCATACAGCATTACAGTATTTACCTCATAAGACAGAAATAAGAAATCATATTTTCCACCCTAATAGGCTATGTAGTCCTCTTGGGAAAATAGGACATACAATGAGAAAAACCTTCATAGTTGATATTCTTAATGATTACAGAAGATTTTAGATTTGAAAGAGGCTTTTTGACCTCTCAGATCAAGCTCCTTCACAATGTATTCTGTAGAACAGTAGCACACAGTGAACATTCTTGCAAGTGATTCCCCAGTTAACTCTCCAGCTGTAGAGATGCCCTTTGTTTCCCTCCTACAAGTATGTACTGATGCCCACTGCTCACTGAGTAGTCACCAGTGGGGGCCATTCTGTAGCTCATCCATCATAGCTACAGAATGAGTAGCTAAGAAGAGCTGATGCTCAGGAGACAATTTTGTTTGTCTTCATCATAGATTATGCCCAAGCTGCCTGTTATTGTAATTATATACTGTAATGAAATATTGTGTAAATCAATGACATGAATATGGGAAGAGAACTATAGAAATAAAAACTAAAATTAAACTTTAGCAAGACCCTTGAGTCAAAAAACATTACAATCATATTAGGAATGACCTACCAACTATAAACAATTTAAAAAATCACATCATAAGAGTGTGTACTCAGATTTCATTTTCATTGTTTTAAATATTATTTTAATTTAAAGAACCCAAATCTAAAAATCATAGATGATGTACAGTAAGTGTGACTTTTATACACACACACAAAAGGGAGGGCTGTGCTGGAAACTCCACTCATAGTACATACTCAAAGTAGAGAACATGGCCACCTAGAAAGTAAAAGTGAAGATTTTTTTTTTGACATTCATTTGTTACGATTATTGCCTTTGATAAACTTTTTCAAAAAAAGAAAGAAACTACTGGTGCTGCTCATTTGGTTAAGGGAGATTCTACCACCAACTGTGGTTTCCTATGAGCTAGTCACAGGGCATATATGCATATTAAGCTTCTGATAACTTCTGCAGTAAAGAAATTCAATTACGTTTATTTAACTTAGTGTTTCACATTTTTTTGGGATCTGAGTCATATTTTGGGGAATTATAATTCTAAAGTAAAATGTTCAATTCCCCACTATTGGTGATATATTAGCAGTGTTAAAAGTTATCCTATGTCCTATGGGGAAGACAAAGATAATTCAGAGATAGGCTTAAGTCTCATGAGTTTACTATTTAATGTGAGAAAAATATACATGCATAATTAAATGTAATATACTGAGACAGATACAAATATGATAAGATAGATTAAAAAATATTAACTTTATATTTGAAGATACTGGGACACCGAGAGGTTTAAATATCTTGGTTATAGTTGAGCAGGGTAGCATGGACTAGAAGCCTGATACAAACTAGTCAGATATTCTCTTTAGTTCAACATGAAACAGAATGATATAACTTATACACATAGAGTATGAGAAACAGAAAGCAAAGTTTCACAGTTTTCACTGAAATTAGGTATTAAGAGAATTGAACTATAAAAGTAATTTTGTCACTGATTCAGGTTCCTAATATTGTTTTATGGAATGTGGACTAATGCATATGAGAAATAATGTGTACCATTTTTAGTATGCTTCATTTTAGCTATTTAATTTTTAAAGCATTATTCTCTAATAAGCCGTTCAAACATTCCTCCCACCCCCAATATTAGTATAAAAGTTTTTTCCCTGGAAAGATGGTCTGTATTGATAGCCAGCCCGTCACTAAAATATACAGAATGCCACCTATGACTAGGACAACTAAAGCCTCGTCTTCCTATGTTATAATATCAAGGAATTTTGGCCTGGCATGGTGGCTTATGCCTATAATTCCAGCAATTTGGGAGGCTGAGGCAGGCAGATCACTTGATGTCAGGTGTTTGAAACCAGCTTGGCCAACATGGTGAAACCCGGTCTCTACTAAAAATACAAAAATTAGCTGGGCATGGTGACACACACCTGTAATCCTACTCAGGAGGCTGAGGCAGGAGAATTGCTTGAACCCAGGAGGTAGAGGTTGCAGTGAGCTGAGATGGCACCACTGCACTCCAGCCTGAGTGATGGAGTGAGACTNAATTAAAAAAAATATGTTTTTATTGACAAATACATTTCTGGAAAGTCTTTTAATAGGTTGTTCCAATTTACTAGATTAAAAGATCAGAGAAGAGAATAGAGATAGTTATTTTTTAAAAAAAAATCTACTATCTATATGTATTTAGAAAATATATTTTATGAAAATAATATTCTTGAACAATAAACTTATAATGGTTACTCGTTGAGGGGTTATTCTCGGACAATAAACTTATACAATGACAGAATATCATCTACTATTTTTTCCTTAGTGCAGTATAGGTTTCTTCCTAGGTACAGAAAAAGAATAAGTTCAAAAAAGAAAACACGTATATAACAACACCTGAGATGTTATTTGGAGTAGATACGAATGTTGTTTGTTTTCTTCAGAGACAGTGTCTCACTCTGTTGCCCTAGCGGGGGTGCAGTAGTGTGATCATAGCTCACTGTAACGTCAAATTCTTGGCCTGAAATGATCCTCAAATGATCCTCCCATCTTAGCCTCCAGAGGAGCATGACTACAGAGGAGACATGCACCATGACACTCAGCTAATTTTTAAATTTCCTTTTGTAGAGATGGCATTCTCACTATGTTTTCCAGGCTGAGTTTGAGCTCCTGGCCTCAAGTGATCCTCCCACTTCTGCCTCCCAAAGTGCTGGGAAAGCAGGTGTGAACCACTGTGCTTGGCCTGCTGTTTCTTTTAAAATTCAATGTAGTTGTCTAAAAGGCAAGAGACAATAATGTATATTTAAAATAATGTACAATATTTTCAGTTATAAAACTGGAGGATTAAAAATCCCCTTACATTTTTGAAATAGTGCACTTGAATTTTTCATTGTTTTATGATCTTCTCTTTTAGGCCCTTTTTCTATCTGAAAATGCTATTTTATTTGGCAGATCTGTTTGGTTGTAAAATATAATTGCAAGGCTTTAAACATATGTCCCTATTTTCTGGAAGCGAAGTCCGAGAAATGCTTGCATAACTGAGCAGTTTTGGAAGTAGAGGAAAGTCATGTCAAAAACACGGGGACATAGTGTGTAAGCTTTGTCCAGAGAGCAGCTGAAAGCTGAATGCTCCTTATAGCCCATTGTGCCTGGAGCTTGGGTTATGTGGTTGGAGTGTATAAAATAATTAAGAGTTAGATTGAGAAGGGACTGATGTGACATGTTGATGACTTTGAATTATTTCCTTAAAGAATGGTAAATTTTGAAGGAGGCTAGAAGTGAGGAAAATGTCTAGGAGGAATATGAAAGCAAGATTTTTTCCCCTCTAGTATATCTGTTAGAAAAGCACAGGCTAACATAGTTACGGACTATGTGTGTTTTCCGTTAAAAACCGAACATCTCAGCTATCAATGCCTTAGGTGTTCATTGCCCCTGCTTACCCCTTAGGTATCATTGCTCCTGCTAAAATAAAAAAGAAGAAAACTGTGTATAGTTTCTCTTGCATGTCAATTATTCATCTTAAAGGTGAAGCAGCTGCTTTAAGTGTATGTTTATGAGAGTGTTTCACTGAAGTGGGATTTTGTCCCCTTGGACAATCTTTCTTCTTTCAGAGATCTTCATGGCTTTTCCTTTATGAGAGCTCAAAAGAGTACTGAGTATTGAGAAGATTGGGAAAAGGCAGGGTTAAAACAAGCTCTGAAGTAGTTTGAAAGTGTAATGTAACCTGAAGAAAGGCAAACCAAGGGAGAGAAGATGGGGCAGTCCGGGCTGGGGGAGAAGCAGGGCGAAGTGGGGCGGGGACTCTTGCGAAGTCCAAGCATGGTGGCTCATGATGTGAACAGATCCAAAACATGTTTTGGTAGAACTGCCAGATTTGGATGATTGTAAGGGAGAGGAAGAAAAAAAATTAGTAGAGTTTGTTATTTGGGCAACAAACCATATGGCGAGACAGGAACACTAGACAGGTCAGAGAGAGGTGAGATAAAGTGCCTTGCGAGTGCTTGGGTGTCTGTTTCCAGACTAAAGAGTCTGAAGTGTTTTTAAGAAAGATCTTCATGCTTATCAAAATTACAGATTCATCAAGAGCTATGATTCCTGCTTCCTGTTAAACTGCCTAATGTGATTTTTAGCATAGCTGCGAACAGATGAATGAATGCTCACTCTTCCCTTTTGATTTGGACAGGGCAAAACAACCCAGGAGAACACTTGTGTTTTTTTGTATGTCTTTATTTATTGGTACTCTTGTTTTGGTAGCTCCATACAATTAGGTTAATATAAGTAGTGTTATTTAAGAGGAGATGTGTTATCCAAAAGATAAATTCAAGCCTGTATAACAACAGGCTGATATATTGTTATCTTTTACTGAAGGAAGTAATTCTGTGTCTAATTCTGCCTCTACTTTATGGGAAAATAGCTATTCCTTACTGTAAGAAATGCTTGTTTGAAGGAGGTTGAAAACATATATTTTTGTATATAGTTGATTGTGAGTGATACAAAGAATGAACTTAGTAAATATCTGTTATACCTTCTACCAGAAATTTGACATTCACTGCAAATTGGGCAATGCTATTTTACATTAATACTGAAATGAGAAGAAACATGTAAACTGAATGAGTTGTATTTTATAAGGTAGAATCACTTTGTGGGTAATGTATTTGTAATGATATCTTATGTTTTTTGATGTGAGGAAAATATACTTTGTGACATGGTGTTCCAAGGTGATTTAGATTTCTGTGGGACAAATGAACTGGGATTTTTGATTGAGATGGATACATCAAATTGTTTGGTTTAACATTTGATTTTGCTTTATGTGTAGACTTCATAATAGAGTTTTGATTATATAAAAGGGAATTCATTCAATAAACTAGAGTTAGAAAATCATTTTAAATATTTAATGATTTAATTAAGTTTTGTTAGTGTGACACTCTTTGCATTGCCAATTAAAAATTGACAAGGGCCTCATCTGTCCCTTTTTTGGACAGTATTAGTTTAGATTTGTTTGTTCTGTGTTTTTATAAACAGGGATAAATACTAATTTCCTTAATTGTTTTTGCACATCCAATGAAACTACAAAGAAGAAAAACAGTAAGAAATGTGAAGCATTGAAATCCACAGGATTTACCTATTACATTACTCCATTGATTCAAAATCTGCTATTTTGTGATCATGTCTCTAGAGAACATTTGATTTGCTTTACTCTGTGGTACTAGGCTTTGCCAGAATACTGAAACGGTTTCACGTCCTAGCACTCAGGCAAGGATGCAATGAAGCTCTCAATTGCATTGGACCTTGGGGCCAAGAAGGGAATGAGTCAAGATGATGGGTCAAGCCAACAGTAAGGAAGAATGAAGGGCAAATTTCATGAACAACACAACTTTCTGCAATGTGTTCACTCTGAGGAGTTTGTGAAGGAACTTCAGGTTTATACTTCAGGATTATATAGGTATTCCTAGGGTATTGGTTATAGAAATACCATAGCAATCAGAGAGACTTTGGCCATATGAGTCACTGTGGTGGTTCATATTCATATTCTACCTATATTTATTTATATAAGAATCTATGCCTATGTAGCTCTGGACAATTTGATGGCTTGAGAAATTTTACTGACAACACGAGTGAAGAGGAAGAGAGTATATAGATTGTAATATTTACCCAATGGGCAGGAGTTGGCCCTGGGTAGCAAAAGATACAGTTCTCCAGAGTCTCCTAGCTTGTTCAGCCTGCTTCCTACAGGCTCAATGTGGCCAAGGATGGCTTTGAATGTGGCCCAACATAAATTCATAAACTTTCTTAACATATTATAAGATTTGTGATTATTGTTATTATTATTAGTTCATCAGCTCTCATTACTGCTAGTGCATTTTATGCGTGGCCCAAGACAATTCTTCTTCCAGTGGCCCAGGGAAGCCAAAAGATTGGACACCCTGCTCCAGACTTTCCTGATGAACCCCCTGCCCTATACCCACTGGTAATCAACCATAAAAGTTACCTTTAAATATGCTTCTGAAGAAAACATAATATATGTTTTAGAGATAATAGATGTAGATCATTGTTAGCCATCTTCTTTAATTTTGGAAAAACAAATTTAGTTCACCAAAATTCACCCCTAATTCTGTCAAACTTTTTAAGGCTTAGCACAACAGGCTATAGGCAAGTAGGAAGTTATGCTAAAAAGAAGTCTTAGATTTTCTCTATACCAAGGAAAGTTGGGAAGATACTACCCAAGTTGAGAATTGAGCTTCTGATTATGGTAGTCACTAGCCACATGCAGTTATTTAAATTTAAGTATAAATTAATTAAAATTAAGTAAATAAAAATTTAATTCCTTCCATAGTTCTCTGTGGCTCATGGCTGCCATGTTGGATTGTCAGAAATATTTCCATCACTGCAGAAAGTTCTATTGGGCAGCATTGGTTGAGAAATTCTGTGATCATGTTGTCTAGAAAACAGTATTCTCATGTAGGGTACTACTAGGCACAGTGATCAGCAAAAGCCAACATTTCAGTTCCAGTGAATATTGGTCACTCATTAACCTTCTAATGTAGATATTCCCTGTTCCCAGGAAGCTTTTCTCTATGTGGTGAAGGTCTAGGCTCCTCCCATCCTGTGATTCTGCTATGTCCTAACTCCCTGGAGTCCTATTGCCAGCTGCTGGAAGGGGAAAGAGAGGGCATTGGCTTCTTAACCATCTTGGCCTGAAAGTGATGAAATTATTCCCTCATAATCTATAGGTGAGAACAAGTTATACAGCCAATCTAGATGTGAGGCTTTCCAGTAGCAACTCTAACTCTATCTTATGATAGAAACCTTTGAGAAACCACCAAGACAGTTTCTCAGTAGTGGAGAAACCCTGCAAAATAAACGTAAAATTTGTGTGGAAAAGTAACTAATGGTCAAGGGTTTGTTTTGTAAATTGTTAAACTAATGACATTCTTTCATCTTCAGCATATATATAACTGTTTTCTACCTTTTTAAATGAATTGGCTTTCACACTGTAATTTGATAATCTCTAAGAACCAATTAATATTATTTTCATACTCTTAGTCATGGAAACTCTTTTACAAACTAAGAACAACTCATTAAGACAATGCCATTTTTACTCATCCTTATAAAAAGTTGTAGATTCAGGGGAAATTTAAATGAAATTGATTATATATATTTATATGTAAAATCTTATATATAAAAACCTACATAAATGTATATATGTGGGTTTTTTTATTTTATAGAAGCAATAGTGATATGCTTTGTTTCTGGAATCTTCCCTTTGTGCATTTAAATATTGTATAATTTAGAAGAATAGAGTGTATATAAAATTAGGATTTCATGTATTATATGGAATAAAGTACACTTGCAAAGGAGCATCCCCTACTGTTGTATAAATGGAGTCGTTGGCAGAACTCTCATAAAACTGTCTCTTGTAAATCAGCACTCAAAGATAGATTTCCAGATGACCCATACCCAAAGTGTGCATGTTATACGATTGTAAATATGGTAATTGGATATCCAGTATAAATACATACATCCTCAGTGAATTATGAGGTCCTTTATTGACTTTGGTACTTGGGAGCACATACAAAAAAAGACAGTGGTGCAAAGTTACCACTGTATCTAGATTCAATTTTAACCATTGTCTTCCCTCCATCCCTCTCTCCGATCTTTTAGTTTTAACTTTTAAATTCAGGGGCTTATGTACAGGTCTGTTAAATAGGTAAATTTGTGTCATGAAAGTTTGTTGTACAGATTACTTCATCACTCAGGTATTAAGCCTAATATTCATTTGCTATTTTTCCTGATCCTTCCCCTCCTCCCACTGATAACCCTCTGATAGGCCCCGTTGTATGTTGTTCTCTACGTGTCCATGTGTTCTCATCATTTAGCCTCCACTTGTGAGTAATAACATATGGTATTTGGTTTTCTGTTCCTGTGTTAGTTTGCTAAGGATAGTGGGCTCCATCTCCATTAATGTTTTTGTTAAGGACATGATCTTGTTCTTTTTTATGACTGCATAGTATTCCATGGCATTTATGTATCACCTTTTCTTTATCCAGTCTATCACTGATGGACATTTAGGTTTATTCCTTGTCTTTGCTATTGTGAATAGTGCTGCAATTAACACGTGTCTTTATAATAGAATGATGTATATTTCTTTGGGTATATGCTCTATCTATCTATCTATCTATGTATCATCTATCAATCTACCTATCTACCTATTTATTATCTATGTATCTATCTACCAGCAATCATTGCTTTGCAGAACTGTGGGATTGTAAAAACGACCTTTCAAACTGACATTGCACAAAGCAATGTTAATTATCAATGGAAAAAATAGTCTTCTTTCATGACCTGTAAAATTTTTGTCAAAACATTAAAAAAATGATTTGTCTTAAATGTGTAGGAAAATTAAAAATCTGTAAAACTACTTATTTAGCATATTATTACTTAGAACAGAAATATTGAGAATTAAAGTGTTTTATTTATTTGTAAATCCTACCAAGGGTGGTTGGAACCAAGCTTGCCTTCTTTCTATATAACTTATGATGGGGAGCTAATATCTTTTCTATGCCTTGGTGAATTGCCATATTCCTTTTTAAGTTTAGATCAGCTTCCAACATTTTATCCTTTGTGTGTGCAATGTCACGAATTATCCCCAAGAATTTTTTTTAATGTGAATATTTTTCTGACACCTCTTCCTCTGGGACATTTTCTTTCTTTTCATCAAAATCACTTTCCTCATTTATGTTGGTAAGTTCTCTTTCACTAGGTGTTTATGGATACATGTCTAGCATCTCTGGAATGGTGGCAGGATCCACATTCCCATGGTCAGCCTTTGATGAAACGTTCTAATTCCATGTCCAGTGTCAACACTTTTGTTTGCTGTAATTTCATCTTTGTTGGCCTATTCTCTCTTTTGCTTATCTATTTTGTAAAATGTCATGTGGGATTATCAATGGAAGACAAGGGGGAGACATAATCACATGCTTTTCTGTCTGTGTGTGCAGTGAATAACATAAGGACAACAACCAATCACCAACAGACTTTGAAAGAAATGACATGAATACAATTCCCATGAATTCTTAAGGTAGTGATTTGTTGACTGAAGAGCTAGCTGGGACGTTTGACCTTCAAGTGTTACTTCCAGTTAATATATTGTGGTCATTGAAATTGGAATCATACTGCTGGAGACTGGTGTTGTTTAAATAAATCCTGGTAGGGGAGCCTGGATAGCTCAGTCGGTAGAGCATCAGACTTTTAAATAAATCATGGTAAGTGCATTTGTATATATTGGAATCATGCAAACAAAGACTGCCTCCGTGTGTGTGTGTGTGTGTGTGTGTGTGTGTGTGTGTGTGTGTGTGTGTGTTTCTCTTGTTGGAATCTTTGTCTGGCTCTTAGATTGCTTCCCATTCTCTGCTATCATTGCTACTGTTACATACTGTATAAAATGAAGCCACCAAATCCTTTTATTTACTCTCCCACAATGTGTTGATGACATATACAGGGGCAGGTTTGAGGAAAGTAAACACCAGCATTGAGTGAAGTTCATAAAACACTTTTGGAAATTGAATATAACATTAAATTATAGAAGGCTATAGAACACTGCAGTCTGTAGAGGGTGCCACACCCAGGTGAAGCTATAGAATCTGTGGATGTGATAGCACTCTAATTTAAGAGTAAGATGCTCATTACATGAAATAGAAAGTATAATTTGAAACTAGTTAATTACTGGGTTTTGAAAAGAACAATGCTGATATTTACAAAAAACTAGATGTGTCTTTGGTGTGTCTACAAAGCAAATTAAAACAACTTTAAACTACATTTTAGTAGATAACGTTTTCCTTTGAGTTACCTACAGTGGAATCTAGATCAGTGCTTTTTAAACTTTAAAATGCATTTGAGTCACCAAGTTAAAACACAGATTCTGGGTGGAGTGGGGTTTGCATTTCTGTATTTTTTACTGGCTCTCAGGAGTTGCTGATGCTGCTGAGCAAACACTAAGCATAAAGGATCTGCAGCAACCTAGGTTCTGCTTTATGAAAATGTTGGAAGCCGATGGCTTGACAAAACTGCCTTATTTAAAATTTCTTTATCTGACCATTCTCCCTTTTCAAGAAAGTGGAAAATATCCACGTGTTAGAATAACTTTGTAACCTTCCCTATCTCTCAGGCTTCCCCCTTGTGTCTCTCTCTCTTTTCAATACCCTTCCTCTGACTGCTACATCATCGCCTTCCATTCATTTATCAGCTCGCCAAATCTGGCTTTAATTTGCATCTAAACTGTCTGACAAAAGACTTTCTAAATACAAATAGGAACCTCTCTGTGCCAACTTGGATGGTGTGTTTATAAGGTCTGATAGACATTATTGAGCCCCCCTAATGAAATCCTTCCCTCTTTTGGTTTCTGGAACATCAATTCTTTTAGTTTCTTCAACATTTTTGGTGTTACCTGCTCCATTTCCTGCGTGGGCAACTCTGTTTGTCCAGTCCCTTTAATGCTGGTCTCCCTGGGATTCATTCTCTTCCGTTCTAACTGACCAGGTGCTCTCCACCCATAATTTCCCCTAATGACCCCTGTTACCATATACATTTCAGTGACTTTCAGCTTACAACTTTTCTACCTCCCAGACTGCCATAGTTCTGCTCCCAGTCTAACTGCGTGACCTTGGTCAAGGTTCCTAAGTATTCTGCTTCTCAGTTTCCACCTACAATATTCTTGTGGGGATTAAACAATTTACCACATGTAAACTGCCTGGAAAGTGGTTAGTACCTATTAAAAATGACAAAATTCAAGCTATTAAGTATTTGTTAAAATTTTGAGCAACGAAGGGAGGCTTTTAAAAATATTTACATTACATTCTTTTTTTTACTTTCTTTTTCTGTTATGCTGCATAATTTAGGTATATACTTAAGTGTTTTAAATAACAAGGATCATGAAATTCATCTAATTTTCTTTCCAATTCTCTGCATTGTACAGGAGCAAGCTACAATAAATGCACTGATTTGAATTACTCTAGGATAGGACTGCCTAGAGTTGTGGCTTTATGTACTTAGTAATGTCTGATTTAATGGATGCATCTAATGTGTAAGCATGACATATTTTCTTGGTCATGTTTTTCGTTGTGGACATCCCTCTCCATTTAAAGCCACACCACATATAACCATCCGTTTTTATCAAGGATTACATTATATGTCAAATATTTGTCTTTATAGTTGGAATTTTGGAATAGTCACATTTGGGAAATATTTTAAGCTGACTTTGAATTTACGATTCTGTTCCTTTACATTAATAAAAACATGATATTATCCTAAGACATAGCCTAAAGAATTTTAGAATGACAGATGAGCTTGGTGACCAATTTATAAATAAATGATGCATTTAGTGCATTTCATTCAACACATATTTATTAAACTTAATGAAGGGTCACTAGTTGAAGTTAAGTCTTGCTGTCCTCAAATTTCTCATGAGGAGACAAATATGTAAATAAATATAGTCAGGTATGTTAAGTTCTGTAGAAAATGGTGGTAAAACATGCTAGTAAACCAAAGGAGACAACAGCTAATTTGTGTACAGAAGTCACGGAGATTTTTGAAAAGGAAGTGGAATTGGATCTGGAGGACATCACCAGGAGTGAGGGGAAATGCAATTTCAGGCTTGGAGAAAAGTAGGTATAAAGACATTTAAACTCAAAAGAGCACTGTGGGTTTGGGAAAATGACACACAGGTTCATTCCATGATTTATGCGGAGGCCAAGCAAAAGCACTCATGGAGGCCCCAGCTGTGTTCAGCACCTTCCCCTTTCTCCTTACAGCTTTGTCCCTACTTTGATTGGCCTTCGGGCAGAAGAGTAGACACAAGGAGCCTGGGGATGAACACCTCACTGTCCATCTGCTCCAGGGATAAGCCTCACTCTGGCCTTGAAAAGTGCTTAGGACACTTGAGGAAGAGAATTCCAGGGCTTCAGAGTTTCAGAGTTCTGGGTCTAGAAGGGTGAAGGCCTGGGCTCTGTGGGCGAATGCCTCCTTGGTCCCAGGGAAGATGGCCAGAGCAGGGCTTTCTACAGCCACACCCAGAGCAGGGGCACCGTGGTAGGTCTGAGAATGGAGCCCAAGTTCATTGCGGCTCATAAATGGGTTGCTTAGAAGTGGTTAGGCTTGGAAGATGAAGCTGAGCATTTGGATTAGGATCAGACTGTGATTAGATTTTTAAAAATATAATGACCATTGCCTTTGACTACATAATCAGTATAATCTGATTTTACTGTGTGGAATCAAAAAGTTAAACCAGAAAAATTATACTCCTCAGTTATTGACGTAGCTGTGAATCAATTATTGATTAGTGATAGTATTGTTTATTTTCAAAGAATTAGAATGCCAAGAACTATACTTAGGCCAAAAGTTATGTGGGACATTAAGTAAATCTTTTTTTTCTCCTTCAAATTTCATTGTGGCCAGAACTTTAAATTTCATAGTGGCTCAAACAATTTAAACACAGTCTATTAGATGCTGTTAACGTCACAAATGAAAGAATTGTGATTATGTTAATCCTACTTGTGCTATACTTACCCTTTATTATAACTCATATATAGCTAAAGTTATTTTATAAATATCTAACATAAGGGTGCTTATATTTCTTAAATATTAAGTTTCATATCCATGAGTGAGGCCTAGCAAATACTTAGCTAAAACTTTCAGCCAAGGTAGAAAATTGTAATTAAAGAGCTATATTACTTTAAGATAAATGCAAGATTTTTTTCTTTTTTTTCACCATTTTCAATGTTTCTTCTAGTAATTCTAATTTCTATCTGAAAGTATTCATTATAGAACATAATTCAAATTTGCAATAATTCTACCAAATTTGTGAAGAAATCACAATGTTACAACTGGGAAATCAAATGGAAAGAAAAGATTAAAAAAAAAAAGTATGTAAAGAAGGAAATGGAGAAAAAGAAGAAAAGAGAGTAAGAAGTATTAGAAAATTGAGGGATAAATGAGTTCCATGCACTGGATAAATTCTTGGTGATAAGGTGATGACTATTTGCCCCTTAATGAATAGTCACCAGAGATGTATTTTCTACAGATATGCAGAATATGAAAGACCAGGGTACAAATTTTGCTATAAAACTTCTATTTCCCGAGGACAGTGGATAATAAAAAATTAAAATTTGGTTGCATTTTGCTAAGTGCAATTTTTAAAAATGTGTTTTTTAACCCAAAATATGAAAACCAACCCCAAATCTTTATTGCTCCCTTAAACTTTGGAACCAAATTATGAACATGATTGTGAGTTCTAAACTCTGCTTGCAACTAATCAAACACTGATTTTTCAGGCTCCTCTCTTGTGAATCTGAGGTAACTATGATAATAAGATACCACTACACTACACCAGTAAGCTCTCATTTCACATGCCCCAAAGATTAAAATAGAAAGAAAGAAAAAATGTTCCCATGACAACTGTAACTCAAAATGTTGTCTGAAATCTTTATTCTCCTCAGTTTCTTGTAAGTAGAACTCATTTACTTTGCTAGAGAAAATTTAATATAGAGGAAATACATTGGGTGTGGCAAGAAAGAGTCCCTTTTCTCAGCAAAAGACATCTTAATGTCAGTGCATATTCTAGAATTAACAAGGCTATTAAAAGGCAGGCAGTTGCACCATCTCATAAAAATAAAACAAAACACCGTTCAGTTGGCCAGTACAGACTCAAAATCTTTACTGTTAGATGAAATATCCAGCTGCCTCAGAAAAAACAGGTTTGTTAAATTGGCCAGATATTGTAACATTGTAGAGATAAAGTCTTGGTTCTATAAAGGTTAAATTAGACAATATCAGGTTTTTCTGCAAGTTGATGAATATGACTCAAATGACTGGCCGAAACATTAAAAATTCAGGTAAGAAAAGTACTGATTTGGCCTTTAAAAGATATAAAAAATGTTAAACTATTGAGGTTAATTTGTTTCCAGTTGGTTAGTAGATATTACCTAAAAACTTAAAACCATTCCTAGAGAAAAAAAAAATGCCATCTAGAATAATGTTAGATTTTTCTGTCCAAATAATAACTTTGTACGATTTTAGAGTTCTCTACATTTTTCAAGTTTCCATTTATATTTTCTAATTTAATTCTCCAAACAATTTTTTTTTAGCAATACAAATTATTGTTTCCAGTTTAGGGACTAAGAAATTGAGTGCTCAGTTAATTAACTAGCTTCCAGAGGTAGATCATTAGGATAATTCCCCCCATATGGTTTTCACTTCCCAATCTCTAATTTTATTCCCTTCAAATAGTCTTTCCCTGCACCCCCTCCACTGTTGAGCTTAGTCCGATGATTGTTTCTGGCCAGTGGGACAATAGCAAATGAGGTGCAACAGAGGCTTGACAAGTGCTTGTGCACTGCACATGCCATTTCTTTCAGCTGGGGGAATCATTCCGCCCCAGGGAATGGGCCTGCGCTGGACTTGAGGAAGCCACCGAGGCCTCAAAATACGTGAGATCATCTGAGACCATCCATCCAAGCAATCCAGCAAAGTGGCTAGAACCAGCAGTACCCCCGTGGAATCATGATTGTTGCTCTAAGCCACGAGATTTGAGGTGATCTGTTGAGCAGCAAACAGGAGCTAACGAATCTAAAGTCAGAAAATGCTAGTGGAAGCAACAGGACCCAGAACTACATTGAAAATGTGTGAGTATTTTACAGAAGGTGGACAAAATAATCGAAAGGGTTATAAAAATGGAAAAGGGAGAATTCAAATCCTTTTTATAGCGAGTATGAAATACTTCAATTTTAGTTTATTTTTGCAAAATTCTTTATCTTTTAGTTAAGACAGCTGTTATCTCCAGACACATTTTTCTACTTCTTTGTCTTGTAGTCTCTTGCAACATAGTATGCGGCTTTTATGTGGTTAATTTTCTAGAAAAGATGTAAGATAAAGCTGTTTGGGTTCATTTATTATGTTGACATATTTATAATTCATGGCATATGTATTTTACCTTATTCAGGTCTATAGAGTTGGATAAAATAACCCCCCAAAAAAGTAATATTTTTTATTTTTAAGCTGCTTTCGACAGTGGTTTTGTAATCTCAAATCAGTAGTTCAGAATTGCTTTAAGATACAAGTTATTTTTTGTTTTTGCTGTTTACACAATATCAGAATATTGTGCAAAATACCCCAATGCAAAAAAAAAAAACAACAACTCATTTTTCAGTGTTTGTCATCATAGTAGTTGCCTTGGTGGATTTCCTTCAATTCTTCATCAAGTTTTCTACTGGTTTTGTACCAAGATTGATCACTTTGAGGTACAAATGTTTTTAAAATGAATATTTAATTTTCAGGGAGCTAGGGAAGAGGGTAAAACAATGGCTTTTCAAAGGAGGCTGGTAGTCACTTAAAAGTTTAGAGCTGTAGCATGGCTTTATAATACCCCACTTAAAAAAACATATATCTCACAGTAAAATAAACATTTTGACAAGGACCTAGACATCAATTGGAGCTTATCCAGTATTAAACGGAAACATGTGCCTTGTTCAAGGCATTTGCAGAAACAAAACCATCTTGCCTTCTTATATTTATTTATTTATTTTTCCAGTTTGATCTTCGCTTTACACCAGGTAAGGGAAAAAGAAAGGAGGCCAGGGAGTTAGAAACAAAGGCAGATTTTTTCATTTCATCTAAAAGCTGAATCAGTCTCTCATCCTCCTCTTCCCCAAATGCCTTCATCCATTACCTCAAGCGTAGGCCCTCACCCTACCCAGACTTACCCCTCCATGCGGTAATACATAGACATGCTTTGGTCCAGTGGTAATTGTTAAGTGCCATGAAAAGGGAGCTGAAGGCAAAGCCCTGCCATTGAAGAAAATGCTGGGAATCCACTCTTTTTTTGGTTTTATTTTCCACCTTATCTGAGTTATATCTGCTGGTACTGCTGTTCTCTGTGATATGAGAGCTTCCCATTCTGGAGATGGGGAGACCATTTTTCTCTTCTAAACTGAAAGTTTAAAACGTTATTAACATCTTATGTAACAGTGCCAGGAGAGAGTGTACATGCTTCTTCTGGACCATACAAGCCCCTAGATTTGAGGCACGACAGACGACAGCTGTGCAAAACCAAATAGTCAAGTGACTTCTGTCCAGTAGAATAAATGAATGCCAAAAAAGGAAATGCACCTCCAACCCACAATGTTTTTGTTTGTTTTTATAGCAGTGATGTAACTGGTTAATTAAAGTTTTCACTTTTCAACTCATTACAATGATGTGACTTTGATGCCTTTCTTAGCTCCACTCAGAATAACAAATTGGGGGTAATTTTAGAGTTGTAGAGATGATGAAGCACTGACAGTGTTTTGGATAAGTTTTTTTAAAACATATTTTCTATTTTCAAATTATGGTAAAAATCTTCTGTGTAAGGTAATTTTACATATTAAATTTCAAATTACTCATTTACAAAATTTAAAGGTAGTAAAATGGGAAAATACCAATTTTTAATATTTCCTTAAAATCACAATTGTAACTGATGTTTCCACGGTCACCCATCTGAGGAAGGGGAGGACAATATGGTCATAAATGCGACTCTAGATCCAAATGGTAATTCCAGGGCTCAGGCCCACCAATTGGTTTTCTGAAAGGAGCTTGAGCTATCTTGTTACTTCTTTCGAGAATTTCTTTCTCAGACAAAAGAAAGAGAACTCACATTTTCCCATTAAGAACACCTTTTGGAACTGGGCACTGAGGCTTATACCTGTAATCCCAGCACTTTGGGAAGCCGAGGCGGGTGTATCACTTGAGGTCAGGAGTTTGATACCAGACTGACCAACATGGCAAAACCCCATCTCTATTAAAAATACAAAAGCTAGCCAGGCAAGGTGACACACACCTTTGATGCCAGCTCCTCACAAGGCTGAGGAAGGAGAATTGCTTGATTTTGGGAGGCAGAGGTTGCAGTGAGCTGAGATTGCGCCACTGCACTCTAGCCTGGGAGGCAGAGTGAGACTCCCTCTCAATAATAATAATAATAAGAAGAACACCTTTTGGTCATTAGGACTGGCTCATGCTACTCACTGACTGGAGTCTATTTTGTAGCCTTGTCATTTTCTCTTACTGTTTCCGGTATCATTTTTTGGATACCACTGGCAGCAGTGGGGATCTTGTCCTGCCATCCTCAGAAGGGCTGTGAGCTGAGCCACTCCTCCATGGTGCCACCTTAGGTTAGACTACATCACTCTCCCTGCCCGAGATTGATGGGAAGCCTGTTTCTCACAACAGTACTAGGTCCACATCTTACCGATCATCATTCATTAAAAAAATTAAAATTCCACTCTCTCTCTCTCTCCCTCACTTGGACTTCAGATTAAATTCTCCGTGTCTTCCACTATTATTTTCAGGACTCCTATCCCAGTTTATTTATTAATTATTATTGGCCATTGGTTCATGGCAGCTTTTGTAAGATTTAAGAAGTTAGTTTAAGAAATTGGATCATTGAGACTATTTGCTACCAAACTAAGTATCTTGGGGTACATGAAGATCACAGGGAGCATGCTCACATGGAGAGCTTTAAGGGAACAATTTTCAGACTCTGAACATTCTATATGTTTACTGTCCTTTTTCTTTCTGAAAAGGCGTTTGTGTTTGAAGACCCACACAGGTCTTCTTTCTTACCTCCCCTTTCAGAATTGCCCTTATCCTGTTTATAAAGAAAGGCATGCCTTTCACTCATTCAGATCCTTATTATTGTTTGGTGCCCCAGGGTGTACAGACTTCTGAGATGCCAGACAAAAAGATGATTTGAAATATTGTTGTCGCTAAGCCTTCTTTGATCAAGATACCTTGAGCTCATGGTAAGTCTTCATGTTGTTCTGCCTTATATGTATTTTTAAGTGAGAAGAGTTGCATGTTGCAACATTCTGAGGTCACGTATACCATGAAACAGGTCAGCAGGACTAGACAATTTTCACTCAACAATCTTGCCTTCTTTGGCTATGCATGTGTCTGTGGACATCGATTTCAAATGAAAGAGGCAGTGTAGCTATGAACATGGAGTCAGGACTCATATAGCCCTTGTTTAGAATCCATCTTCATTACTCACCAGCTCTGTAAACTATAGACAAGCCTTAGTTCCTCATTCATAAAATACCATTAAAAATAATGCCTACCTCATAGGGCTGCAATGAAGATAAATAGAGACAATACTGGAAACGTATTTCAGAGAAGAATCAGAATAAAATAAATGCTTAACAAATGCTCATCTCAAATGTAACCATGTTATAGATTTTCTTATCATAAAATTACAAAAAGGAGAACATCCTCAGGCAAAACCAACTGTCCAGTTGAGTTTTAAAGAATACTTAATGTTTTCCAAAGGAAGTCTGGCTTTTGCCCTTGTCTCATAGGAGGTAATCTCTAAATCCTTGGGATAGCCTATCTGCTAAATGTATCTCTGTCACCTGCAGGCTTTGGGCCAACCAGATAATAACAGTATGATTTAGAGCATAGGGGTTTTGGTTATGCAATATCTGCTGGATCTCTGGAAGGGCTGGAGACGGAAATCAGCCATGAGCACAGTCAGTCATGCCTGGGTGAGAGAGTCCCAGTGAAATCTCTAGACACCAAGGCTTGGATGAACTCCCTTGTGTGGAAATGCTTTGTGCATATTGTTAACACATTGATGCTGGGAAGGTAACACTATTCATAATTCCATGGGGAGAGGACAACTAGATGCTCTGTTTTTTGTGATTTCCAGGCCATGTCCTATATGCCTCTTTCCTTGGCTGATTTTTAATCTGTATTCTTTAGCTGTTATAAACAGCAACCACATTGCAGACTTCAGTGAGTTCCGTGAATCCTTCTAGCTAATTAGCAAATCCAAGAGTAATTGTGGAGGCCCCTGAACTTGCATTTGATTGTCAGAAGTGAGTGTAGATTTGTGGACTGTTCTCTCTCAACCTTGCATCAACAAAACATCTTTTTTCTCGTATACATAGGGCTTGATGTTTTTGTGTTGGCCAACTTGGATTTTGTGATAATTTGTCCAGGAACTCAACAATTAACTTTATTTTTCCAAGTAAAAGCACACATGGAAGAGAACTGCTTCTTCTGACTGATAATCAAGGAAAAACCTGGAAATGCTGAGTGGTGTCTGTTCCTCATGTAGCTGGCATAGAGTACCTTGGCTTCCAATCAGCACTGCAGGGCACTCAACATGGATGAGGAACTGAGTTACCCTTGACAAGTCAGTGTCCACACTGTCATGATTAAGTGGGAAAAAGTTTGTTACTTTCTCTGTCCCTTCCATACCAGTGAACGTGGTGCAGGAAACATAGATATCCAATTCCAAATTAAGTGATGCATGGATAGTAATGTATTCTGTGTAGCTTCAAAGTTCCTTTCTAAATTCTCAGACGTGCTTTTTATGTCTTTAGACATTCACTTTACTCCACCTGCTTGCATTTACTAGGCACTGTAAGTTGGGAGTTGTGAGGGTTTACTTATACGTGTACTTGGCTAGGCTATGGTGTGCAGTTGTCAAACACCAGTTTAGATGTTGTGGTGAAGGTGTTTTTTTAAAGATTTGCTTAATTTTTAAATGAGTAGACTTTAGGCTGGGCATGGTGGCTCATGCCTATAATTTCAGCATTTTGTGAGGCCAAGGAAGGTGGATTACTTGGGCCCAGGAGTTTGATATAAGCCTGGCAACATGGTGAAACCCCATCTCTGCAAAATATTTGCCTTGTGTGATGATGCACACGTGTGGTCCTACTACCCAGGAGGCTGAGGTGGGAAGATCACCTGCGCCCAGGAGGTCAGGCTGCAGTGAGCCATGATTGCACCATTGTACTCCAGTCTGGGCCACAAAGTGAGACCTTGTCTCAAAATAAAAGAAAAAAATTAATAAATCAGAAGACTCTAAAGCAGATTATCCTCTATAATGTGGGTGGATCTCAATCAGTTAATTGAAGGCCTTAAGAGCAAAGACAGGTTTTCCAAAACAAATGCCACTCAGCGGCAAGAGTATGACATACAAACCTGCCTGAATTTCTAGTTTTCAGATTTTGGAAAATTCAAGAAAAAAAACATTAGCTTTTTCCTGAATTTACAGTCACATGGCCTGTTCTACAAATTTCAGACTTGCCAGACCCTATAATCACGTGAGCCAATTTCTTTAAATAAATCTCTCTCCCTGCTCTGTCCCTCTCTGTACACTCTAGTCATGTTTCTCTGGAGAACTCCAAAACAGGGGTGTAGGCACTTGAGCGTTATCTCAAGGTCATCATTGATTATTAGCTTGACCTAGCCCACTGGAATAAAGGAAACAGTAAAAATAGAATGTCTATATGGGGACAATGTATAGAATGCTTTTTCCATTTTCCTCAAAGTCTTTTTGTCTATTTCAATTATTTTGCTTGTGTGAAGATAATTTTCCAGGAATATATTGTTCCCAGTATATTTCCAACGGATTGTTTCCCAGTCTCCCAGGAAGTACACGTTCTGCTAATAGTATCTACAGAACAATGACAACTCAGAAAATCTAGCTGAAATTTCTAGCCTAAACCTAAGGACAACAATGGCAAACCTCTATGAATTGCTGATCATCCTCCATGGGATAAACACTACAGATACATTGAATTCCTATCATAACAATGTTCAGTAGTCATTATGTCTCCTGTTGTAAAGATGGAGAAAGTGAGGCTCAGGAATCTTAAGAAATTATGACAGTTATGAAGGCAGTACAAACAGAATCAGGATTGACAGTCAGGGTCTCTGATTCCAAAGTTCCTTATGTTTTGCTGCATCTGTTAAAAGGTTTTTTTCTAGTCAAGGATGGAGGGAAGAGTTATTGGCTCAGCCTGATATGGTAGGCACACATGGTAAAATAGGACCACTACCTGAAGGAGGCTTTATCTTGGTAAGTGAAATAAGACTGTCATGCAAGAGATAAACAGCACAGGCCAACAGGACATATGTTGCCACCAGAAGTCTGGGTTGCCATGTCTAGAGAGTCATATATGTAACTTATGAATTGCGGATACCAACTTGTAAGAGCTAGACCAGAGACAGACAGAGCTGGAGCTGCTAGAGGAGTAGCTAGAGCAGCTCTGAGTCCAGAGGCTGAGTTCTAGACTGCATTCTAATTTAACTCCCTTTGACTTGGGACAGTTATTTCCACTTCTAAATGGCCTAAACTTCCTCACCTATAAAAGGAAACTGGATTATAAATGCTTCACTTGTGTAGGTCTCTATTTAAAACATGGCCCCAGCAGAGTATCTGGTGGTTTTCTCAAGCAGAAATGTCTTTGTTGTGCAGTTGACCTGTTTGAGTCACTTATAGTTCTCATTACCTGCTCTTTCTCACAGTGTGTTTATCTAGATTAGTTTTAGAAAAAAATAATCCTGGGTAGGAATAGTAACTACTGCTATGAAACGCTATTTTAGTTTCTTTGGTCTTCCATTTAAATGCCTGAGTTGTGGTCAACATACTCTAGGGAAAGAAATTATTTCAGAATGTCAGCACATCACCTTGAAAAAGTTTGCCTCGTTAAAAACGTGTCTTGAAGTGTGCAGAAGAGGGATAATTTGCATACTTTCATTTCCTGCAACAGCGTTTATCCAAATTACACATCTGTTATGTCCCTATTTGCCTGGAGCAATATAGAATGCATACTCTCTTTGGCAGAGAAAATTAACAGTACATTAGGGAACTTTCATTTCCGGAATAGCAGTTCAGATTTAGTCTACTCATCTAATCCAAGATATTAATATCATTTTGGGAGCATGATCCTTGGGAGAGTAAAATTCCATGTAAATGACCATCAGCATCAATTCTGTGTTTCGGTTTGACAATCACTCATTTAATGTGTGCTGTGAGCAAGGACCAAAGCCAGGTGAGATGTATAAATAAAAACAACTTCTGTGAGATTCAGTTTCTTCACCTCTTGTAAAGTAATACAATTATTTCACTGAAATGCTAATGATTATGGTATGTACCTCAAATAAGAATTAAATGAGATAGTGGATGTAAAATGCCTGGCACAGCTCCTGGCATGGTGGAGATACTCAGTAAATAGTAACTTCAAAGCAGAAGTGTAGCCCTTGTTGCCCTGAAATAATCGAATTCAAGTAAATGGAATCTAATAAGATATTCCAAATAATAAACTATAATGTAAGATGGAATATAATCAGTTCCTATTTCATAACAAAAATGGAAAAAACGGAATTGAGAAGCATAGAGAAGAAGGAAAATAGTATTTTTTTCTAAAGAAATTCAGTGAAAATTCATTAAGAAAGTGGCATTTTGGCCGGGTGCAGTGGCTTACGCCTGTAATCCCAGCACTTTGGGAGGCTGAGGCAGGGGGATCACTTGAGGTCCAGAGTTCGAGACCAGCCTGGCCAGCATAGTGAAACTCCGTCTCTACTAAAAATACAAAAATTAGCCTGGCGTGGTGGCGGATGTCTGTAATCCCAGCTGCTTGGGAGGCTGAGGCAGGAGAATTGCTTGAACCCGGGAGGCAGAGGTTGCAGTGAGCCAAGATTGCGCCATTGCACTCCAGCCTGGGTGACAGAGCAAGACTCTGTC
>NW_016107480.1:1276487-1298112 GCF_001604975.1 Cebus imitator | reverse complement strand
TTTTGGGCCTTATAGGAGAAATTAGGTTTTGATATGCATTGTAAGGGTATTTGGTTTTTAGACTTCGTAAAATAGCAGCCATGATCAGGACAATATAATTAAGTAGTTAAACTTCCATGGTAAAGGATTATAATCCTGCAATTAAAAGCAGTTTCAAGTGACAAGTTTCAGACCCTGTCTCTAGTTTTGTCCTAATCAGCCCTTTTGTCAATGACTTGATTATCACCTTATCAGATGATATGAAAGCAGGAGATAATTTAAATCCAATGAGTGGGCTCAGTCTAATAAGATGATGTTTAAAAGCAATAAATACATTTATAGTTCTGTACATAGGCCCACATAATTCAGCATGAGAGTTTAGGTTACAAAGAAATCCAATGGTTTTAGTCAACTGTAAGTCCATGCATGATGTGGCATCAAAATTTCACTGAGATTTTTCTCTTCATTAATAAAACCACCTCAATGAATAAATATCCAGTTAGGTCCTTCTGTATGCAAAGAACATACAGCAGTACAGAGTGTGCCTATACATGGACAGTATAATCTTGAAACTAAAATTTCAGTAGAATGAAGAGAAGTGAAACAAATTTCACAGTTAAATGTTCCACAACAGTTGTGGTAAGTGTTGAGAGGGAGAAGGGCAGGGTGGCATCTATGCACATGAGAAGGGGACCTGAACTCTTGTCAGAGTCAGGGAAGGCTTTCTCAATAAGTGATTTCCACTGAGATCTGAAAGATGAGTAGGAATTAGCCAGGTAAAAGACAGCAAGAGGGTCTCTCAGGGAGAGGGAACAGCATATGTAAAGGCCATTGAAATTCCCTACAGGGGCTCATATGTATTCCTTCTGCGTCTGACAGTTTGATGCAGATGCATATGGGGGCCTTGGAAGATATATACTGATGTATGTACAACTTATTACTACCAATTTGGAAAATAATTGGCACTAGCTTTGCAATTAAAACATTCTCATACTCCATAGCCAAAAATTAGAATACAGAGTGAGAAGAGAAGACGTGCTAGGTTTGAGCCTTAAAGGCATTTAGTTAAGTTGGTAAGACTAGTGAGAGCCAGGTAACTTATATAAGGTGGATGTGGTCAATGTTATGAAAGCGATCAGAGTAAGGCTTTGTAAAGCATAGAAGATATTTCTGTTTGCCTAGAGGGTTAGGTAAAGATTTATCAAGAAGATGACGTTTCAGTTGTCTTTACAGAAAGATCTAATTTTGTCGGGCAGAGTTAGGGTGTTCTCAATATGTAAAAAGACTGGTGAGAAGAGAATAAGACAGCAAAGATGATTTAACAGAATTAACCAGAGAGGTGAGAGGGAAATCAGGAATGTGTGGGATGATGAAAATTAAGAGAAAAAGCATTACAAAGAGAGAAGGGTCACAATCTGGAATGATCTGACAGAGCTGAAATAAGATGAGGACTGAACTATACCCACTGTATCCATTCAACTGGAAGTCATTGGTGAACTTAGTATGAGTTGACTGAGCTGTAAACATGAAGTGAGCAAGTGGAAGCGGCAGGTAGAGTGGGAGATAGCAATAGAAAACTCAAAATTGTGGGACTTGAAGGGTAGGATCCTTGCTATGTTCATTTTTGTGTTTTGGGTAGGAAGTATAGAGCTATAGTCATGTAGTACTCATACAGAAATTAATTTCAGTTGGTGGATGAATGAATATTTGGAAAAAGAAAGGTTAATTATACTAGAAATAGGACAAGACTTTGGGGAAAAAGTGTTGAGAGTATACTCTGGCTCTAGCAAATTACTAACTTTGTGACCTTGGGCAAGTCATTTAACCACTCTGAGCCCTAGTTTCCTCATTTACAAAATGAGTGTAATGGTAATTGACCTAGTTTCCCAAGAGAGTTGGTGAGAGTGTGAAATAGGAAACTTTGCCTGAATGCACTTTATAAACTGAGGCGTGCTTATTGAATAGACACTCATGTTTTTGTATTGAAGGATTAGAAGCTGTGTCAAGGGAGACTGATGAGACAGTCTGCTCATTTCCTCTTCTTGGACTGTGTTTCCCTATTGCACTTGCAGTGAGGTGGCCATGTGGTTGGGTTTGAGCCAGTGACACGTGACCACAGGTGACATATGTCCTCCAGACTCAACCACCGAACCGTCCTACAAGGGCTCCTATGCTGCCTCTGCCTCTGCTTCTGTTGGTTCGATGCAGCTGCATAAGGGGGCCTTGGAAGATATACACTGATGGATATCCAAATTGTTACTACCCATTTGGAAAATAATCTGGTACTAGCTTCAAAATTAAAACATTCTCATACTCTATAGTTGTACTATTCTACTCCTAGGTGTATTTATTTCAGAGAATCTTGCAAATGTGCATTAGAAGACAGATGTAAGTGAGTTTATTGGTTACAATAACCCCAAACTGATAACAGTACAAATGCCTATCAACAGGAGAGCCAAATGTCCATTAACAGAAGACTGGAGAAAATAATTTATATTGACAAAAAGATTACATAGTAATAAAAGCCAGTTACTGCAACTACATGCAACTACATAGATGAAAGAAAGATAATGGTAGATGAAAGAAACGTGAGCGAAGAAAGTAAGTGAAGAAAACAAGTCACAAAAGAAAATATATCTTGTGACACAATTTTTTTAAACTAAAAAAAAAAAATAAAGAAAGACAAGGAAAGGCAAAACAAAGCAACACATTTTTCAGGGCTGTAAGCATTGTGATTTTTTTTTTTTTTTAAAGAGTAAGGGAATTGTATAAATAATCTATTATTAAAATAATGCTGCAAACAAGCACCCTACAACTCAAAACTCAGGGGTTTACATAAAGTAACAAGTATTATATTATCTGTCTGGTTTCCAAGTCAGCTGTGTTTGTCTGATCTTGCCAGTGCTTGGCTGATCTTGGCTGTGCTCACCGCTGCGTCTGTGAAGCTACAGCTGGTCTGGTGGCTCTGCTAACCTTGGCTGACACATGCTTATGGCTTGGCTGTTGGCTGATCTAGGATGTCCATGATTTAGGGTGACACAACTCTGCTTCACATATCTGTAACCATCCAGATGTCTAACCTGTCCAAGTTCTCAGATCAAAGCCCAGAGGGAAAGAACAAACAAGGCTGACCCTGCCAGGGGGCACGCAGGAACATGTGTGTACTTTCCAAGGCTCTGCTTGCATCTCATTTGCTTACAGTACACTTGCAAAATCAAGTCACCTTATCAAGCCTGGAATCAGGAGGAGGAGTCCCCGTAACAGTATAGAGCAAAGGACTCTTGTGAGGCCAATAATTACGGTTATTAATGCTATCAGTCCACTACAGGAATACAGGATCATGACAACCCCTATCAAGGAGGCAGGGGGTGAAACAGAGAACACACAGTCACTAGGAGGTTTCTGGTAATATTTTAGTTCTTAAGCGAGGCAGAAGTTAAAGGTTTTCCTTTACAATTATACTGCATAACTGACATACACATTACATATATTTTTGTATACGTGCAAAATCCTATATATTTTTTGATAGGCAAGAAAAGCAAAATTTTTTCAAATGTAAGAAAAACAAAAGCTGAAGGGCTAATCTGGGAAGTCCAGTGGCAAACTCAGCCTTTGGATTCCATTTCCAGCTTCTGCAAAATGGGATATTAATTGCCTCTGTTTAATAGAAGATTGTGACTTTGACAAAGAAATCACTTATTAAAAGAAGTTGAAGGGCAGGTTTGCCAACTGGGGAGAATAATTCTTTCTCTCTTCTAGAGACCTCAGATCAAATTTCAACAACGTAGAAAAGCCACATTTATTCTGCTCTACTTTCCTGTCTTTTATTCTGTTTGTTTTATTCCTGGAACAAAGATACCACAGCTTGTCTTCGAAAGACTGCCATGTGAGTTTGAAAGGGTGTAGAATTTGGAACATGCTCTAGCTCAGATAAAACTCCTAATTTTTTTTTTTCAAAGCACTCCTCAATCAGACCCAGATCCCAGGCCTCCGGGGTTTGATTCATTCATCTCTAGCTGAGACTATGTTTTCTAGCCTCTTTCTGGAAGACTGGGAGATTCACTTTAAAAAGACATTGCTACTGCTGCTTTTTTCCCATCACAAAAGAATTAATGTTTGCACAGTCCTTTGAAGATGTGGTGTCACGCATGTGCTATTATTAATAATAAAATACAGATCTGCTTCACACCATCTGAAAAACAGGGTTGTGCCACCATGAAAGAGCTTTTATTTCTACCAGGTCTTCATGATGTGTAGCTCAGATCCAGCTCAGCTTCAGACTGGGGAACCATGTCCTTGAAAATGGGTAAAGAGAGGAAACAGCTGGAGAGAAAAAAAAAAACAATGCACAACACCCAATATGTTAAAAAATAAAAATGAAAAGGAGGCTTTAATCACCATTTGAGATCACTACCCCTGACTGCAAGCATTTTAGATAGAACTGGGCTTGGGACTCAGCACCTGCTAAAGAAAGATGGGGGCCTGGTGAGTGGATACTGGATTCTTTATGCATTTTGAAGTAGGTAAACATCCCCGGGTTCATGAGCCTGTTCAGACAGGAAAGAGAGCACTGATTGCAATCTGCTGTCAGTCTTCCCTTCTATATTTGTTTAGTGCTTTGAGTCATTCTTTCTCTTTTTCATCTCTGAAACCACTAACATTGCTCCTCCAGTAGCTTTTTGCTTTTACAAGCTACCTTGTCATGCCCGGGTTTTTGGGGAAGGGAGATGGATGTAAAGTGAGGCTACTGTAAACAACAGTTCAATAAAGGCTTCAGAATAGGGCCCATTTAGGGAGGCCAGTGCAAACATTCCGTGAAATACAAAGAACTGCTTCTGTAGGCTCAACTCACAACAGGCACAGCCGCTGACAAAAGCAGCCTAAGAAGGAGCAAATTTGAAAGCTGGGTCTATTCTTCTTCTTTTTTATTTTTTTTGTAAATCTTTGCACCTGCCTTGGTGGCAAGATTTTCAATGCATTTCGCTTGTTTCTGCTCCCCCTCCACCCGCACTCCATGCCTCTCTGGGGTTCCGCTTGTTTGGGAACTGGTGATTCAAAATGGGCTCCAGCATTGTTTCTGAATCACAAAGAGTTTGCAGAAGAGGGAAGTATTTCTTTCTTCATTCCGGGGTCCAACACGGAAGGTGTTGTATGGAAAAGGGAGCTGAAGGGAGAAAGAAAGAAAAAGGAGGAAAAAAAAAGAGGCAAAAGTAAAAAACTCAAGGAAATCAAGACCATGCTGTGCAAAATTGTTACAGCTGTTTCTGTTTTTATTGGCTGTTTCTTTTGGCTTCATTTTCCTAGCAACTGCAGTTCATATGAGCAGGAAGGCATACAGCATGGCCGGGCTCCATGGTGGTGGGCGGAGGGGAGGACAGGAAAGGGACTGAGAAGAGGATGGAAGGGGCTGGGTGTGGAGGTTATGAATTGTGGCACGGTGCTTAGAGCAGACACACATCGAAGCATTTCTTTTTTGATAGTTTGTGGAAGCCTTAGCAATAGAAATCAGAGGCATTTCCTGGAAAGCTCCTAAAAGCATCCCATCTCCATGGCTGGATCAGATTGGTGGTCTGTTCAAGTCAGTATACTACCCTTGAAATGATGCTCTGTTATCTCTGAGGAAATAATGTGTCAGGACACATCCCTTCCCCTCTCCCTCCTGGATGGTGATTCACCTAGACCAGTGCACAGGGCAGAACATACGGGGAGTGCATATTTTCCCTGGGGGACTCTATTTCTCATGGCTGCAAATGGAATGAGTTATATGCCTGCTCAGTGACCCTGTGAAGATACTGGCAGCTGGGATACAGTACCTCAGGGCTTGGAACGAGTTGCTCACCCACCTTGATCCCCCTGCAAAGCAGCTGGAAGTTGAGCCAGAGACAGGCATATGAAAAAAGTTCACAATGACTCTCTGTCTGTCTTAAAATTTCCTATTAAATATATGATTTAAATGACATTTTTAAGGTTTATAAGACTGTTTACACTGGAATTCTTGAATCTGATAGTATTTTTAACTGCACTGGCCCTAACACACACACACACACACACACACACACACACACGTTCACACTGACTCTCTTAATCAAACTAATCTTCCATACTCTAAGGTAACATCATTCTAAAAGTGAAAATTATGTCCCAAATGAGGGCAAGTGGGTAAGAGAACTGGAAGTGAGAAGATACAGCAAGAAGAAAAAGGTATTTACTTATATTTGGCTTGCAGTTACATCAAAAGGGAAAATACCATAAAAAGTTGATCCATAACCACAATACCCCTCATATCTGGTGGTAAAATGTTGTTTGCATCCTTTCACATTTTAAACAAATTCCAGCGATGCTGTAGAATGAAACGTGAGGTCTAATCCCAGCACCCATGCATTGGTTTTGTTTTGGAGACTCGGTTTTACTCTGAACTAGGCTTCTGACTTACTTGTCTACCGGAGGGCAAATCATAACCAATATACCTTAGTCTTGTCATCTAAAAATGAAGGTGGACTTAGGAAGATGAACTAATTAAAGGTTGCAAAGCACTTTGAGTCTATAAAGCCATGTGTAATTACAACCATTAACCCTAATAACATAATTAAGTGTTGAAGGTTGTGTCTTGGTCATTTTATTTTCTGAATTCAGGGAGGGACTCCTTCAAAGCCCATTCTATTTACTTTCCCAAGGCAATTGTCTCAGTGCATTTTGTGTTGCTGTAACGGAACACCTAAAATAGGGTAATTTATAAAGTAAAGCAATCAATTAGCTCTAGAGTTGGTAAGTCCAAGACTGAGAGGTTGCATCTGGTAAGGGCCTTCCTGCTGTGTCATAAAATGGCAGAAAGCATCACATGGTGAGAGAGAGCAAGAATATGCCAAATTCAGCTTTTATAACAAGCTTCTGATAATAACATTATCCATTCACCCAGAGTCCTCATGACATAATCACCTCGTAAAGGTCCTATCTCTCAACATTGTTGCACTGGGGATTAAGTTTCCAAAACACGAACTTTGGAAGACACATTTGAACCATAACAGAAATTAATAAATTAAAATAAAAAAACTGGTAATTTGGACCAGTGTGCTCTTGAACAGTTATGTATTTTGAGATACACCAAGCTTTTTTCTGCTAATTATTCTAATATTTATCTTATGTTCACTATGTCACTATTAAAATTTTTTTTCTATTATTATCTTATGTATTAATAGTGGTTAATAATATATTTACCAAATATTAACTTTGTTTAAAAATTTTCAGTTGGGGCAGTGTTTAGCAAATGTAGAGTAAGCCGGTCTCTTGAAATAGAACTCACTAACCTCTTAACACAGGAAAATCAGTGATTTTATCAGATGAGAAATACATAGAGAAGCTATTCTCTGGGTGCAAAGATTGAAATTGTTTCTTGTGAAAGACACTAGTTTAAAAAAGACACAAGAGAAACTTTATAGGTAGTGCTGACACGAAAAGTGTTGGGAAATGAGTTGTCCCTTCACACCTCAACTTCTCACTCAATGTCATGGTGGGCAAAATTATTTTGCCTTAGGCTTTAGCTGCAAAATGGGTTGATAGCACTTGACCGCAGATGGAATAATTACAGTGAGGTTTGGAAGCCTACAGCATTTTTATTGAGGACATTTCCCCCTTGTGCATCTGTTAACTGTTATTACAGATTTGAGATACCATTAATCAGTAGCATCTTTAGCAAATGTAGATTAGATTGTTGCACACTGAGGTTCAGCCAGGCACCCCCATTAGTTGGCATACATTGGATCTCACTTGCAAAAACATGTTTCTGCTATTATCCTTACAGAAGGCTGTGTGTTCACACACATGCACAGTTATGAGACTGAACACTCCCTTCTTCTTTGGATTGCTCTTTGATCTTTTGTTGTTTTGCTCCTTGTGTCCATATGGAAATGTTAGCAACCAGCAGGCAATTCCTTCTCATTATGATTCCTCCTCCATCATCTTTCCCCTGTTGTTTCTTGTTTGCGTTGGGCTCCAGATTGATGCCAACATTTCAAAGGGGCACACCTCATCAGGTTCAAAAGCTCAATTTGCTTTAAGTAGCCAGCAAAGCTTACCCTTATTTTTAAGTACCTGTTTATACCTGTTTCCCTGACCTGCAATGACAACTTGGGCATCTCGAGAGAAACAGTTTCCTTGTGAGTCTGGGAGACCTATGGGATTAGGCAGGTAGGTCATACATGCTCTCAGCATTGAGTTTGTTTTTAGCGCAGTACTCTCGGGATTTCCATTTTGGTCTTTACTGACTAGGAGTACATATAATAACACACAGGCATGACCTCATCCAAAGACAATTTATTTAAAATTTCCAAACCCTAAAAACGCTTAATTTGTGGGTGGTAGTTTATAACCATTTCTAAAATTTCTTCCTGTCTGTAGTACCCAGTAACTTTAGTCCTGGAAATCTCTCTTTTATTCTACTGGAAAATACCAAAGATATGAGAGCATAGAAATATGTGCTTACTAAGGGAGTTTTCTTTCTCTTAGAACCTTCTGAAACTCCTCCCTGGGAGAGATTAAATAAAGTCTGTGCTTTCCCATTTCCCAATTCTACCTCCACACATCAAACAAATGAAAATCCTTCCAAAACTCATCTCCCTTCATGCCCACACTCAAATATGCTGTTTCATGTGGGTCGACCGAAGTATTTTTCTGATTTTTCTCCCCATCTGTTCTTTGAATAAACATGCATCCTAAAGAGCAGGAGGTCTTAAAGGATCAAAATCGGTTCCTGTATTTGGAAATGCTTTCAAAAGACCACACCGCACTTAGCCATTCGGTCAAATGAGATGCCGTTTGCTTCTAATAGCACTTAATTACTTTCCACATCACTTCTTCATCTGCATGACTTGGCTAGTGTGAGGTTGGGAAAAGTTATAAGAAAAAAAAAATCCCAGGTGTGTGAGCTGGTAGGACTGCTGCGTTTGGCTGTGTTTCCACCAAACCAATGCCACCAGTCCTTTTAGGTAGGCAAATTGGCTGTGCCCGTGTCTGGAATTGTAGAACCAAATAACCAGAGATGTAATCAGTTGGTTTTTAACTTTTTAACTGGTTGTTTGGTTGCTCTAGACAAACGTCTCCATTTCCTTCTTCTATAAATAAATTAATACCTGGTGAGATGTAAAAGCCCACTTGAATGGAAAACAACATGATCTGATGAAACTCTGAGAGAAGACACAACACAAAGTGTGAAAAATTCAGAACAAATTATAGTATCTTCAAGGCAGAATTTGGTTACCCTGATTAATTAGGGTTTTTTTTTCTTCAGATAAAAAGAGAGGGGAGAGTGGAGTAAAGAACTGCCTAACCTAATGTAAGTTTTCAGCTTTCAATAAATACTTCCAGCTTAAACCCTCTGAATAGTCTGTGAGTATGTTTGTTCATCTGAATTGAATTCTGGTGGCATAATGTACAAAGACTAGTTGTTTTTCTTATCGCAGTTTAGTCAAACCTGAAGTGGACAAATTTTTTTTTTATTAAAGCGAGGTACTAAATGACTTAGGCTTAGCTTTTGCAGATCAAAAGCAAAACTGATGATATTGTGTAGGTACTTCTGTGCCAAGAAAGACAACTCTTGCTCCCCGCTCACCATCCTGTTTGTCTGATGTGCCCTTCTGGATGGGGAGTACACTTCGTACACAGTCACCGTCAGCTGGAGGAAAACTTTCTGCAGACATTTGAGGGACTGGGGCCCAGTGGGCTGGCAGGAGTGTGTGGGGATAGGGAAGGATGGGTGGTCCCAGGCACAGTAACAGAGGGGAATGGAGGTGGCGGGGGACACCCCAGAATGGCCTCCGTGTCCACTGAAACAGCACACACGGGCCATGCAAAAATAGGCATCGGTCTGGGTTTGGCCTGAGCTCCAGCTATCTGCTGTACATTTCCTCTTAGCTACTTGGCAGGCTCTTTAAAGAAAGACATTCCAAACTAACTCATTATTACCTTCTTCCTTCTGTGCCCTAAATAGCCCAAGTCAGAAGCTTTGAGTTCATTTTCCACACCTTCTTTCCTTCATCTTCCTTTGTAGTCTCCCCTCCCCGCCTTTTTTTTTTTTTTCTGCCTTATAGCTACTGGGCTGGAAGCAACTAAAAGACAAGAATACATCTGGCTTATATTTATGTGATGAACCCTCTGTAGAGTGGCTGACACTGAGTAGGCTTTTTAAAAAATCAGTTGTGGAATTAATCGATCCATCACCAAGCCCAGTCAGTTCTTCTTATTTTATTCCCCTCACTCAAAATTCTTCAATTGGTTTCCTTTGAATAGAGAGTAAATATAAAATAGTTACCAGACTCTACAAAACTTCTGTTTTGAGTTTGCTTATTCTAAAGAATAACCATAGAGAATCACATTAAATACGCTAACATCTCTCATCTGTTGTGTCTCTGTCAGGCCATGTTGTCTCCACTGCCTGAAGCATGATTTTCCCCTGTTTTTATATGGTGACCCCCCACTCATCCATCCTGATTTGACTTAGTTATCACCTGTGGAAAGGCTCCCTAAATGCCAGCCTACTCAATAGGTATCTGTTCTCGGAGCACCAGGCTTCCAACTCTTTCAAAACACTTCATTAGTCTGGGTGTGGTGTCTCATGCCTGTAATCCCAGCACTTTGGAAGTCCAAGGCGGGTGGATCACGAAGTCAGGAGTTTGAGACCAGCCTGACAAACATGGTGAAACCCTGTCTCTACTAAAACTACAAAACTAGCCGGACATGGTAGTTGCACACCTGTAATCCCAGCTACAGGAGGGGCTGAGGCAGGAGAATTGCTTGAACCCAGGAGGCAGCGATTGCAGTAGGTTGAGAGCGCATCTCTGCACTCTAGCCTGGGGAACAAGAGTGAAACTCCATCGCAAAAAACAACAACAAAAACAAACAAAAAACCCACTTCATAGTCCTGAGATTACTTGCTAAGTGCATTTAGCCCTTACTAGATTATATACGGCTTGAAAGCAAGACTTTGCTTCTTTGCATCCTAGTTTGGTAGGTATATAGAAACTTTCAGAAATTTAGCTCAGGTATTTGACCTCACACAGAGGGATGTTATGCTGCTGCTAAGTCAAACCCTCACTGCAGCTAAAACAGGCAGCTCTGCAGGCAGAAGAGAAGTTTGGAGATGAGCAGTATGTCTCCTGTAGCAGGCCCGAAGGGAAACGAGAAAAACGGGGGAGGAAAATAAGTAGGAGAAGCAGCATTCTCCGCAGGAAGAGAGGCACCACTTCCCAACAACCCTAACGGAAGCTCCTATCTATGGCGCTTTTCCTTCTTTTGTGGATTAAAATGACTTCTATGATGTTTATAATGTTCTTTTAACCTAGGAAAAGTTAGTTTTCCAAATCTTAAAATGCTTGACGTAGAGTTGAGCTAGGGAGAAGGGAACCCAGAAGCCTGATATGCCAGCAAAAGGGTAAACGTTTCTTACCAGTTGGGATTTTGGCTTCTCTCTCCCTGTGCAAACCAGTAAAAGGGATATAAGGATCACTGTTTATGTTCTCCGTAAATGTATAATTAATGAAAACGGATTTGTAAGGTTGGTCGTAAGCTGTAGACAATCTTGTGTGCTTTGCAAGTCTTTCTGTATAGTTCTGTTGAAGAAAGGGTGTCTTGGGTTAGGATTCAGGCCCAGGACCCCATAAGCCTGCTGTTCAAGCCAGCTCAGCAAAGTGGTCAGTGGCAAACTTGGCTACAGGCCTCCATCTTGTTTCATGTCCTTGGGAACATAATCTGTAAGCAATTGGCAATACTTTGTTTTAGTCTTTGCCATTTTATAGTGGTCGCTGTCTTCTTGTGCTGAATCAGATAAGCCAGTTTGTCAGTCTGGATGTTGCCAGCTGATCCATCAAAGGCAGGGTTTACAAAATATCTTAAGCACTGATCTTGAGAGCAGCTTAGGGAGGGTCAAAATCTTGTAGCCTCCAGCTGCATGGCTCCTGGGCTGTGGTTTCCAATCTTGTGGCTAGTTTCTAGGTCTGGTCCCCAGGCAAGAGGGAAGTATATGTTGGTAAGTGGCTGTTCTCATCTTTGTTTTAGACTATATATTGTAAACCTGGCTCCTCCCAAAGTTGGTTCAGCCTACGCCCAGGGATGGGCAAGAACAGCTTGAGGGCTGGAAACAAAATGTAGTTGTTTGGGTCAAATCTCCTTCACCATCTCAGTCACAATTTTGCAATGACAGTTTCAAAAGCTGCCTATCACTCCTTTAAAAATACCTTGAACATTCATAGTTAAGTCATAACCTAATTAGGGCTCGTTCACCTGTAAGGGTAATTTCTGTAAAGTTCAATAGCCGAAAATCTTAACTGCTTGGTGTGGCTAAAGTCAAGTAACAAGGGATTTAAAAGATTTTTCTTAAAGAGTGCTCAGCTTAATTAAATGAAGATATTCAAGTTATAGGTATATTTAAAAGGCCTTTATATTTTTCTCTTCTTGAATCTTGTTTTTCTGGAAAAAGGCTCTTTTCTTCTCAGTTAAAGGAATTATTTTTCTCCACTTTTTGTCTTACCACTCTTAATACATGCATAAAAGGCCCTAAAATAACTTCTGGTAGTATGGGACTCCTGGGAGAAAACAGAGGAGGTACCAGAAACCCCATTTTGAGAAAAAAAGCTCTGTTTCTTTCGTGAAACCCCAGGAATTAAAAGGAGATAGATCCCTCTCAAAATCAAAGGCTCTGTTTTGTTTTGCGTTGTGGTTATCTGACTGTTTTGAGTTTTGGGGGAATCAGAAATTACTTCACATTATGAGACAGCTTTGTTGTGTAATAATGTTGGAAGTAAAATTTTTGGTGCTGCAAAGGCAACAGCATTCAAATATGAATTTTCTCAGCAAGGCAATTTTATTTTCTGCAGAAAAGGTGCTTCTTGGAAGCCTGGTTCTCATAAGAGCACATCAAACAATGAAAATCAGAGGTTTTTTTTTTTTTTTAAAAATCCCTGATGCAGTCCTTACTGCTGTGTGCTATCTCCACTGACTGGAGTTGGACCACACAATCTAGACTGGTCTCAGCTGGCCAAAAACTTAAAATTTTCCTAAACAGGTAAACACATGATGGAGAACAAAGGAAGGAAAGGGGTTATTTAGGGGAAACTAGGAGAATAATAACATTTCCAAATAAGGAAGAGGTATAGGCTGTAAGCCAGGAAATGCCGGGCTATGTTCAGACATGTCTGAGCAGGCTGTAGGCTAGAACAAATCACTTGGTTAAAGTACCAGGACACAGAATGTACTTAACTCCCTTACTATATTTAACAGCTACACAGGGCTTAACAAAGAGTTGTTAGCAAAAAACAAGGAAGTTTGAAGGAAGTCAGTTTTATTTATTTATTTATTTATTATTTATTTATTTTTTGAGACGGAGTTTCGCTCTTGTTACCCAGGCTGGAGTGCAATGGCGCGATCTCGGCTCACCGCAACCTCCGCCTCCTGGGTTCAGGCAATTCTCCTGCCTCAGCCTCCTAAGTAGCTGGGATTACAGGCACGTGCCACCATGCCCAGCTAATTTTTTGTAGTTTTTAGTAGAGACGGGGTTTCACCATGTTGACCAGGATGGTCTAGATCTCTTGACCTCGTGATCCACCTGCCTCGGCCTCCCAAAGTGCTGGGATTACAGGAAGTTAGTTTTTAAAAGAGATTATTATTTCTAACACTTACTATTTATTCTTTAACAAAAAGGGAAACTTTGAAGGGAACTTTTTACTTTTCATAATAACTAGGTAGAAAATACACTGTAGGAGATGGCTAATAATAGCTATAAATCAGAGAGGCATGCTCTTGGCCACCTGGAAGACAAGCAAACATCCCCCCCACCCCCCCACCCCCCCTGCACTGGGAGATGAGACTCCAATCACAGTCGGGCTGATTAGAAAATAAGCCAATTAGCATTGGGTTGACTGGCAATGAAATGTATGGTAGAAGCACTACATCATCTCCTCCCATAGCATCTATATGGTCTTTCATAAATTAAGCATTAAAATAAAAGCATAACAAGGAGGTCTTAAGACACTAATCTACTCTTTAGTGAAAGGGTTATAAAAGGTTTGTAAAGATTTCACCTCATGGGCCAATTGGTTAGAATCCTAGATGGAATAATCTATATTGGGTTAACATTAATAAACTAATACAAGGGTAAAAATTTTGCTTTGAACAAAATTTTCATGTCATAGTAAAGGCTAATAAAAAGTTTTTGAATCGTCATTTTGGCAAAATAATTTATGGCAATCTGGAAATTGTCTTTCTTGATGCCTGGCTTTTTGGATGGTTAAGAGGGTTCATGAAACATTCAGAAAAGATGTAAACAGAATCATCTGACATATTTAGTCACATGAGATTGCCAAAATGATGTCTAATATTCTTTAAGTTTTATTTTGGTGAATAATACTAACATATGTTCCAAAATTGTATGGGCTTTCTGAAATTCTAATATCTAAGTATATGCTATCAATCATCATCAAGGGTAAAGTTATTGTAAACCATGAAGATAAATAAACTTGTCAGTCATATTTTTAACTGTAACTACCCTGGAAATTTGTCATTCATAGACAATTGTTTTGTTCCTTCTCAAAAGACAGTTTACAATAAGCTATATTAAGGACTTTAACAGGTATTCTCAAATGCAGGTTTTTAATAGCTTTAAAGATTGTAACACTGAAATGAAGAATGTACGGGACTCATAAAAAAGTGACACGTTGACAAATATCAAGCAAAACAAAAGTTAACTAAGCAGACTACACTCAGAAAGTTAAAGCAACCTTTTTAAATTTTGCTTGAAGTATTGCTGATCCTTGTTTTGATTTTCAGAGTCAAGGAAGGTTATTTTAAGCTATTTATAGCCTTTAATAATTAAGTTATACTCCTGTGAACAAAATTTGGAGCATGTTTACTTTTCTCTGCCTGGTTCCTCTAGAATTTGGAAACTATCTGTGAGTACTCTTAACTTATGGCAATATAATTGTCTGCATCCCAGCAATAAGAATTCATTTTTCTTTGTCAACAGGACACAATTGGAAAAACTGATTATTTTACCAAGGCTTTGACTGAAAGGGTGTGTTTCCCTTTAAGGAATCAAACCTGACATGTGAAGCCAATAAAAGTCCCTTGGGGAGAACTGGTCTCATACCTTGTCTACACAGTCCTGGTACAGGGTTCCTAACCTGTGGTCAGTAAAGAATGTCACTTTCTAACAGGTCTGGGAGCTCCGAATTTATCTTGGAATCTCAAGAGGAGAGGATCACCTAACGTACAGGTATTAGAGGATACAAACCCATGGCTGGGCTTGGCTTTAAAAGTCTTATCTGAAACTCCTTGTGGAACAGAGTTTCATCAAAGCCAGTCCAGAAGGCCTATGGAGAAAAAACCATTGTTGCTGCACTTTATGCAAATAACCAGGCCAATTACAAGGCTCAAGTTTATTCATAATTAGTTTTTACCAAAAATGAGAACTAGAGAAAAAAATTTTGCTCCAAAGCTTATCATACATTTGTCATTAAATCCTAGTCTCATTAATTGTTTTTAAGCTTTTTGCCTACATTTTAGACTAACCCTACTTATTCCTGTGAATCAAGTGGTGATCTTCTGCAGCTTGGGAGAAAAAAGGGGGATGAGTGATATAAAAATGTGAATCAACATGCGGGTTCTGGGTAATTACCTTGCAAAATCTGCCAGGTAATGAAAGTGAGTAAGGTGCCCATAACCTGGAGGTTTCTTTGTTTGGGAAAATAAAACCAAGGAACTTCATAGACCCCAAAAGGGGAATTCTCTATCTTGGCAAGTAAAATTTTAGATGGAAATTACCTACCACACCACACTTGTGGGAACTGCTGTCCTCATTCTACTATTTGCAATAGGGTTATACATGGTAGCACCTTCTAACTGATACATTGAACATAGAGTTTGACAGAGGGTTTCCATTGCTGTAGTATTTTGCTTAATTTTTATCCTTATAGCAGGGATAATAGTTGACAAAAAGGAAGCATGAAAGTTTTACTATCACTGATTTCTAGGACTTTTTATTGGGGTTAGTAATGCAATTTTAAATAAAACATGCTGCTTTTGGATTAACACCTCTAGTAAAGTAGAGGAAAATCTACAGGTACTTAAAAAGCAAACTAAAATTACTGACAGGCTCAGGGAAAATGCCGGCTTCAGCCCCAGGTGGCTAAAGTCCCTTTTTAATAAATTCAGGTCTTGTTTACAGAATTGGTTAACTCCTTTATTAAGCACTCTCTTGAATATATGTCTTGTATTGATATTTGGACCCTGTATACTCAATACTATAACTCAAATAGTTTCTTCTTGCCTAGAAGCAAACTCCAAATGGTGCTGTAAACTGAACCACACATGGACATACCATTCTTCTGAGGACCCTTAGATCAACCACAGGAGCCCTAGCTGCTGTTGCCCGTTGGATGCCCCTTTTTAGCAGGATGTAGCCAGAAGAAGTGGTTGCCCAAAACCCCCAATAGCAGTTGGTTTGGCATTTTCACAGAGAAGCGTGTTAGAGAAAAAAGGGTCCTTGGAAAGTTTTTGTTTTTTAAAGCATCTCTGGAAAAAGTTTCATTTAAAGTCCTGCTCTTAGAGCCAGGTCAGCAACCCTCGATACGCAAATGTGGCCATTAGGAACTGGATCCACCCAAACATAGAGATTCCCTAGGCCCTCCTGTCCTTTCCCTACATGTTCCTGGCAACATGGCTGCCCCCACATATCCCCACATGTGTAGAACATCATGGCACTCTGCATTTGCATATTCAAAGCCTAGTGCATTTGCATATTCAAAGGCTAGCGTTGGAGGGCCAGCTTTTTTGTGGGCTACATGAATGACATGCCTAGTCAAACCAATCCCCTGAGCCCTATGCAAATCAAACACTGCTTCCTCCAGCCTCTGCATATATACCTGGCTGTTATCCACGGCAGGTGGGGACCTCCTCTTTTGGCTTTGGCACCCCCCTTTCTGTACGGGGGAGCTTCTTCCTTCTGTCTTCTCCCTTCCTTCTTACCTATTAAACTCTCTGCTCCTTAAAACAAACCAACAAACAAAAAAGTGGTTTGAAGCCCCAATGCATGGAATTTGGAGTAGAAGTTCCCCTGACTCTGGTTTTGCGTCACACAGGACAAGGTAATTGGAGGTACTAGTTACCTAGACAAAAAGTGGCTGAGTCTGATTGGGGCCTGCCATTTGCGGACAGCACTGAGGTTAGAATTTTGTCTTAGGGCCATAGAAAGGATGCTGGAATAACTCCAGACAATGCTATGAGAACCTTGAGATTTTTTCTTTATGTTATTAAAATAAGAAGAGTCCAGAATGATTACTGTGATCAGTGATTATAATATCTTCTACATGCACGTCAAGATTAAAACACCCAAGAGATAGCCACAAAATCAAGTGATACATGCCTTAATTTGTTTCTTTCCTTTCTGAAGGCCAGGTAGGTAGAGAATTACAAATGGGCAAAAGTACAAAGGGTAAGTAATCATATCAGTGCATTAATTTAGAACATCTGAAACAGGGCCTGGTGGCAATGACACCAGGAGAGAAGATAAGATTAACATAGCTATTATTTGGGTATCAGCATTATATTTTATAATGTGTCCATCATATAATTAGGCATTGTTATCAATTGCAAATATATGAAATCAACCTAAGTGTCTATTAATAGATAAATGGCTAAAGAAAATGTGTATATACATATGCACACACTGTGGTGTATATACATATGCACACACTGTGGTATATACACACCATGGTCTATTACTGTCCCTCTCTCTCTGTTCCCTTTCCTATCTCTTTCTCTCCTTGTTATTGTCCCGTTCTCACTCTCCTCTTCTCCTCCTTCTCTGTATCCTCCTAACTGCATCCTCCTCAAAGTGGTCAAGGGTACAGCTACAGAAGCTGTTCCTTACCTGCCTTCAAGGATGGCTTTGGCTTTGCCCTAGGCCACAGTGAGGGTGATGCCCAGAGCCTGGCAGGGGGCTGGAGATTGGATGGAAGGCTGCTGTTGATTGGACAGGGTCAGAACGGCATCACCACTTATTGAGCACCTGCTATGTGAGAGGCAAGGATCCACTGGCTGAGAGGGACCCGCAGACCTGGGCTTGCCTTTGCAATCCCTTGTTTTGCTGTGTGACTGGGAGAAAGTCACCCTCTCTGGGTGTCTGTGGACTCTTTGGTGAATTGGGGTAAATGCCACAGGGCTGCTGTGAAGACTGAATGAGACCATGTATGTAAACCACTTGGTGTAGTGCCTGGCTAGAAAATAATGCTGGAGAGAGTGCCGTCATCTTGGCTGGCATTATTTGTATTGTTAGGTCCTGACCTGGGAGCTTCTCGTTTATTATTTCATTAAATCTCTTCTTTTTATGAAAAAAAAATTTCCTTCTGAAAAGTAGGAAATCCTGTCATTTGCAACAACATAGATGAAATTGAAGAACACTTTGTTAATAAGCCAGACACAGAAAGACAAAGACTGCATGATCTCCCTTACATGTGGAATCTAAAAAAGCTGAACTCATAGAAGTAGAGAGTAGTGGTTACCGGGGACTGGGGTGGGCTTGGGAGTGGAGGACATTGGAGAGACGCTGGTAAAGGATACAAAATGGTTAGATAGGATAAATAAGTTCAAGTGATCTATTGTAGAACATGATCATTATAGTAAAAAGCAATGTTTGTATACCAGAAAATTACTGAGAGAGTAGATTTTAAGTATCCTTACTACAAAAAAGTTTTAAGTATTTGAGGTAATGGATATGTTAATTGGCTTTATTTAGTATTATACAATGTATACATGTATCAAAGCATAATGTTTGTACATCATAAATATATTCAGTCTTGTCAATTAAAAAATAAGGCATTGTTAATAGCTCTTTAATATGCAATGATGATTAGGATATTATGAAGAAAGAGTGGCAGTAGAGGGAAAATTATACACTGCCAGGGGAAGTTGCTTTTTTGAATATCATAAGGAATATAAGAAAGTACCTGAGGCCATTTTCTGTTAGACTTTTCCGTTACAATCTTTCTTTAGCCATGAAGGCAGGAAGTTAGATGAATTTGGTCTATTACTGTAAAGGAGGAAAAACTACAAAGTTGCTTAGAGAATGCCTATTTCACTTTCTTTTCCCCTCCCTTCCTTCCACTCCTGTAAAAAAGGGATACAAAATTTCCGAAAACTCCACTTTCAGATTATTTTTTCTATTAGAAAATATGACATTTTAATAACCAAAAAATCCTCAAAATGATGCCATTAATTTATCAAACTTGTGGCATAGGTCCTTTAGGGAGAAGGCTTTCTATCCCCTCCTATCTTCCTTTTTCTGAAAAAGAAAATAATATGGTATAGTTTATTGATGGTTGTAATTAATTACAAGAGAATAGAATTCATTTTGGTCCTAAAAATGCTGATATAGGTGGGGGTGGCAAATAGTGTTTCCCCCCATTTTTCTGTCTTTCTTTTTTTTCTTTTTCACAGTAGGGAGGAAACTGGCAGAAATAAATGAACCACAAAATTGTGGACAAATCAGACCACTGGAATTAATGAGATCTCTCCAAGTAGAACTTTCTCTGAGGCCAGGTTTAGTATCTGTGAAAATACCAAAAAACAACCAGTATATTCTTGTGGGGCTTTAAAGATGGAAACTGTTTCCTCTGCATGGTAATACAGAAAAAGGATTTAACCTATAAAATTTCCCCAGAGTCCTCACTAATAAGATAGAGTCAGCTGAAAATCACTTTGCTCAGGATAGACTGTGACTTCTAAAAGGTGTGTTGAAATTAATCAGTACATTCCTGTCTTACGCTGCTTTTATGTTTCACATCCAAGAGCCTTCGTTAGGACAAGGTGAGGAAGACATGGTTTCCCAGGCACGAGGCTCTGGTAGTCTTGGCAGGCATCACTTAGTTGCAAGGGCAGGTGAGCTGAAAGCAGCACATCTTAAAGGTTTTGTATGTTTTCATAGCTGACATACATGATGAATGGGGCTGACAAGCCTCTGTGTTATCTACTTTCTTCATTCTGGATTATTCTGCCATGGAGCAGTTCATGGAAAGCTTCTAAACCAGTAAAAAACCGAGCACACCACTAGTCAGAAATTAAAGGGAGAAAGCAGCCAGGAGAAATATCAAGCGCTCAGTGCTGCACAACACACTGGCAAAATAGTATATTCCTTTGGGGAGACCCCAGTGGTTCTTTCTAACCCTAGTGTTTTCATGAATTACTTTGAGATTCCATTGGAAAAGATGTTGTCCTTTTATTTCAGGCACGACTCGTTTTCTCATCTGTCAGAGTATGGTATTTTAGAGGGTTGGGACTGCCTCTGGTTGCATTTCTTCGGGCTTGCCGTAGAACCTTGCTGAGTGCTATGAAGAAAGAAGACACTAAATAGAATTGGAGAAATTGAAATTATAAAGTCAGTGACTGACTTCATAGCCCTTGTCCTAGAGCAAGAGAGGCCTACATTTTTCTGTCCCTTTTGACATTTGAAGAAAACCTTTTAGGTCACTTTGTTTGTTTATGCATAAGTCCTTTCTTAATGACCATACTAAAACTTTTTTGTGTGATATAGTTTCTGATTCTTTCCTCTTTTCTTAATTGAATCAATAAATATATATCTCTTTATGTCTCTCCATCCAGAAAGTTTTATTTCATTTCTAATCCGTGACCTCAATTGCTAATTCCTAAGCTTTTGCTATTTTCTTGTGCATCCTGGATCCATTTCTTAAGGATGATGTGGCAGAGATAATGCCATGTGTTTGCCAAATTTTATTTTCCTACCTCTTGTGTGCATAGTGAGTCAGCTTCTTGGTGCCACTGAATTAGGCAGGGCATGTGAGGGATTCTGGCTAATGCAATGTGAAAGGAAGGAACACATGACATTTCCAGGCTGAGACCACAAAAAGCTCCTGAAGGATTCTTTGGTTAGTTTCTTTCCCTGCTGCGGAGGATGTGAGGGCATTACTTCGAGAAGGAAACGCTTCCAAATCAAAGCTGTTGGATCACTGCCAGGACACCTGACATGGAGAATGGCCTGGTCTCACTGTCAGAATTTGCATCTGTTTTGTTAAATTACTAAGATGATGGGGCAGTTGTTCACACAGCATGAGAGCAGACTGTTCTAGATAGTTTGATACTGACACACACAGTACTTATTCCCTCCCCACCCCCTCCCCTGCCACCCCGTGAGCTCCTTCTGTTTCATCACTGGGATAACAAGGACTGAAAACAACACTCCTGAGCTGAAACCTCTCAATGTTTTGGTTGGGAGGCTCCTCAATTATTATTGGTGTGCTAGTCACATCCAGTGAAAAGGTAAAATAACGTGAATAAGATGTAAATTGAGGGTGAGATGCTATGGTGGAAGAAAATAAGTGTGTTGTAGTAGACAGCTGTGGATATTATTCCCAATTTGCCTCCTAATAATTCTCTTCACTTGAGCCTTGTTATTTAATTTTGAGACTCAGTTACCTCATATTAAAACAAGAATAATAATGTCAACTTTATAGAATCGAAAGGAGAATGTATTTGCATATGCTTGATTCGCAGTGGTTTCACCATTGATAAGTTACGTGACCTTGAGTGAAACACTTGATCTTTGTAAGCATTAGTTTCTTTTTTTTTTTTTTTTTTTTTTGAGACGGAGTTT